>NC_038047.1:3683936-3814565 GCF_002211085.1 Panicum hallii | reverse complement strand
GTAATGTGTAAGTTTATTTCTTTGAGTTAACTATCTGGAGATCTAAACAACATCAATAAAAAAAATGTTCCAACTACAAAGTTGCAAATCTTTTCATCCTAACGTACAGTTTTATATAAAGTTTGTTCTATCCAAGGCTATATGAAAAAGTTATAAGCTACCCAAATAAGTTGAAATTCAAATTGTAAATTCGGGAAAGTATCAATATCAACTCATATTAGAGCCTGGCATGAATATATAAAAGTCATCCAATCTATCTCATAACAACAGTCGCATGGATACTTCACGGAATATAATGTTGCATATTTTGAAATATTAGTGGTTCCTCCATGAATCTGAAACTAACAAGAAGGCAAATAATAATATCTTCAAGAGACTGCGAAATTACTAAATAGTAATGAACTGGTCATGCATGACGTCTTACTAGAATCATTAAATAGCGGGTTGTGCTAAGGTACTCCTATTACCTCCCAAGAGGTAAGAGGATAGATAGATCTGAGCCGTCAAATTTTAAAAGAGATAAAAATAATTAATAAAAGGAAAACAAGATAAATAAATATAAAAGGAAAAATGCATATATAACCGGCTATCCTGGTAGTACTACGTTCCTAGATCCGTTCAGATGAAGCTGACTGGCGCGCTGCTCGGAGTTCACCGTCCCTCCCCATGCCGTGTTTGTCGCTGGGTTGGTTTAGTACTAGCGGGTTCATTTGCAGGTTGTCTTGTACTGAGAAATTTGCGTCGGACTATTAGTTCCTAGAGACAAATTGTGCATGTACTTCTGAAAAGCCACGAGTAAAAGCATAAGTTCTGCATCAGAGAATATTAATTTCCTAGCGACAATCTGTCAATGCACTGCTGAAGGAGGAACACAAGTTACACAAGTTAATTTTCCTTGTCATCACACCTTACGCATGTTCATTTTCATCATGTTATTGATATTGTCACACCTAACAAAATGATAGCATCTATCTTCCCTGGCACTCATGTTATTAGTACTTGATTTTGGAATGATATATACCCTGAGTTTTAGAACATGGCTATGCTGCAGTTATGGTTCGGTTTCACGTTAGATCACGTAGCACATTCTATCAGTTAGATTTAACAAAATGATTTTCTCCCTATTTATCCTATTTTTCTAAATAAAATATATAATATCAAATATAATAATTATTTTCATCTATTACTTTCTAGGAGGTAATGATCGAGTCAGAATAAATCAAATCACTAATTCCAAAAAGTTTTTCTTCTGGTTTGTGTCGTATATCAATTACCGGCAGAAGGTTCTATCGGAACAATTAGTTATTTCAAAGTAACTCGTAGATTTTGGCTAATTTTTTTCAGAGTGTGAATTCCAGATTCGGAATCTGGAAGTTCACTCAGTTCGAGGGGAAGAAAGGTTTCCCCCCAACCCCCTTCCAATTATCAGATCTACGGCTCACATTCATTTTGGAGTACTGTTGCAAAGCCTTAAATAGCCCTTACAATTCCAATAATTCATTCTTGCTAAATGTTGCCATCAATTCGAGTACCACCAATTTTACTTATGCATACATTATCGAAAGATCACTATGCTTACCTTTTACAGTGAAGGTAATTCCTGAGTTTATCAATAAGCTGCTGCTCACCATCATCCTGTGTGTAACCAGTGAATCCAACTCCACTACTAATGTGTATTAGAATCTTCCTCAGATCAAGAGTTCGAGAAACCGACACAAAAGCTGAACAGGAGAACTGGCCTTTAATGGTGTCGTAAACTTGCTTTGCCAAGAGTAGTCTTACCAAGACCTCCACAACCAGCGATTGAGACCACCTTAAGTTTTTGTGGATGGCCCGTTCATCTCCATGGATAACAACTCAATGATATGCTTCTTAGGGCCATCGATGCCCACAAGTTTGTCAATATCCGTATAAAGTGCTTGCAGCCTGGGATCAACGGAAGAAGTGCTAGGGTTCTGGGCAAATTCATACCTCTTGTGCCTCTCGCTGGCCACCATTACAGATGTCTTGAGTTCTTTGATCTGATTGGCAATCTTATGGCGTGCTTTCAGTCTCTTCAACTTGCAGAAGTATTTCTCGAAGCCTGTAGGACCATCGCGCCTGTCGTCAACACGAGCCATGAAGGCATCAATGCAATCCTCCAAGTCATAGGCCAGCTCGCGTAGCTTGTCCCTCCAGAGCTTCGTCTCAGGGTTGAGCTGCTCTGCATCTGCGAGCACCTCGAGCGTGGCACTCGTGCACTCATGGCGCTCAGCTCATCCCTCAAGAACTCGATTTGCTTACGAACACCTCTGAGCTTGACATACTCTTCCCCCAGCAGCTTGGTGAGCTTGGACAAGAGCGGTTTCATCACCACCGTGGTAACACCCACAAGAGCTGTTGTAGCCATTTTGCTATCTAGTGAGCTCTTTGGAATGTGCGTGGTGTGTGGCAGGAAGAGGTCGACTCCAGTTCATTTATATGGTACAAGAATGGCTTGTCATTCTATTAAGAGTACCTAGGCCGGTGGGTTGATCAATTTGTGTCCTTGAGATCCACACATAAGAGTTGACAATCGCCAGTTTAAAATGCTCCAAATAGTACTTCATGATGCACACACTACCATTATATATATCGACAACTACCTTCAAGGAATCGTTCATTACTTACAATATATCCAGTTAGGGGATAATGCCCCTCCTGTTTCATCAAAAAAAAAAGGAATCGTTCTCCAACTAATCTGACTCGGAACTTGTTTGAATCAATCAAGATTAATTAGTTGGCAAGCTAACCAAGCAAAGAGGCATATGACAAGCCAATTATAAACTAATATTTCCAAAAGAGAAGATAAGGTAGACAAGATTAATTCTGATCCTGTGCATCAATATTTAAGATCAGCCTCATTGTCCAAGTATCCCACATGGCGCGTGAAACGAACCGGATTCCCGTATCGAGGAATCCGACTCCCTGTATCGTCGTGATAGTCCCTGGATCAAGCGCTATCACATACAGAACTCATTTCAGGCATAATATCACAGTCATGCTCATAAGAAGGTCAATCACGGGTTTAATTATTACATAAATCCAGAGGATCTGTAGTACGGGATTTATTACAAGCCTTCCGGCTAAATCGAACAAGCAGAAAGCGCATAGCGGTAGCTGGGTCTTCGGCCGTCCTCCATCTTCGGGTTCCACCTCCACAGGCGACTTGAGCGTAGCTCGGGCCTCAGTCGTACCATCCGTCGTCGTTGGGGTCGAATCCGGGTCGGATCCTGCATCGTACCAGGCTATCCCCAAGGAATGGGATAGGTTCACGTCACCATCCGTATGCAAGCTTTATGTGGTCTATACTACGGATATAACAGAGATCAAGGGTAAAGCTGGGGGTTTCCCTATGCATGCAATATAATATAATATATGTAAGATTACACATCTCCATTCAGCTCCGACACGGGCTCTTCCGGCACTCCGGACTCCCGGTCACACACGCCTTCCAACACCACCAAGTCGATGCGAGAACTCCCTCTCCTCGCATCTCAACTGCCCCTGGCAGGACAATATTCTAGAGGGAGGTAGAAATCATGAGTAACACTAACTAATAAGAGCAACAGAGGAGTAGGGATGTCCATAACCGAGGACGCGGCTATACGTATAGTTTTCACCCTGCAGGGGTTGTACACCTGGTCCCACTCGAATCGACACTAGCCGGAGATCAGCCGACTAGTATACGAAACACCGGTCTACGAAACGGAAATAGGAGCCACGGCACCATCCGGCTTTCCCGGGTCTTGGGCGCATCCTCCCGCGAGAGGTCGCCCCGGGACTGTGAAGCCTCCCATGCGTCTCGGGGAACGTGAGGTCAGCACCTCCTTCCCCTGCACCGATACTCGATCCTCCTACCGGCTTGGTACCGCGCTTGCTAAGTCCGGACCGGGCCCACCCTCATAATGGGTAAGTGGTGTGCACGCTTACAAAGTCCCACAAGTCATGGTTACTCTCACCCGGTCCTTATCTGCCGGAGCGGGCATCTTCGTCACACGCGTATCCACCACGGTGGTCCGCAACTGCACCCATAACGGGTGCCCCAAACACCTCAACACGTAACAAGCTGTACCCGCCACAGGTACTCCGTAGGGTGTGCCAAGATACACACCCCAAGCCCTCGATCCGCGATCGAGTTAGGTCGCCCACTCCCGGCTAAACCCTAATCACCAACTCCTGAAGAGAACCACTTCACGCACACCAAGACTATCCTTCCATATCCCACCCAAACACATTCAAGGGTTTACAAGGCATTTCATATAATGAACGAATAAGATAGGTTGACAAGGAGTTGGATCCGTAAAGAGGCTATGCAGGTTTATCTCAATATATATATATATATATATATACATATACACATACAGCAATAGCATGTCTACAAGCAAATGCCTAATAGGAATTCAAATCGTAGATGGACGTGAACCTGGCGTCTCCTCGAAGTCCTCCTGAGTCTCCGGGTAGTCCTGGTCGTCGGTCAGCTCCTCGCGGACGGGTCCTATTCGTAAATACGAGTAAGAGTAGGGTCCAAAGTGCAAAAGTGCACAAAAGGTTGCAAATAAGATTCAAATCATCACAAAACCTACTCTAACAGGTGGCTCATGATTTTAGAAGAATTATGAAACTGGTTTCATAATTTTCGGAGGTCCGGATAATTTATTATGAATTTTCTAAGGAAAAACCCATTTTCTGAAATTAATAAAAGGATTTCAGAAAAGAAAAGCCTGGACAGGGACACGTGGCAGCACCTGGATGTGCCACGTGGCATGCTGACGTCAGCATGACGTCAGCAGAGGGGGTCCGGGATGATGACGTCAGCAGTGGGCCCTGCTGACGTCAGCGTTGACCGGTCAACGTTGACCGGTCAACGGTCAACGGTCAAAGGGGGTCAGCGGTCAATGGGCCCCACCGGTCAGCCTCAGCCCGAGGCTGACAGACGGGCCCCACGGGTCAGGTTGCAAAAGAAAAAGGAAAGGGTTTTGGTCTGGCTCGGTTTTGGGCCAAAAGAGGCGATGGGCCGGCTCGAAGCCCATCGGCTCGGCTCAGGCACACAGGGGCAGCTCGGCCTGCGGCTCAGCAGGCCGGCTCGGGCGAACGGGCTGGCTACGCGTGCGGCTGGCTAGGCTCGGCTCGGCTCGGATTCAACGCAGGCCGGTTTCCTCCTCCGTGGGCTGGGCCTTCTCTTCTCCCTCTCTTTCCTTCTGGCTGGGCCGCCCCTTCGTCTTCTGCTCCTCGCGGGCCGGCGGCGTCGCGTCTTTTCTCCACTGACAGGTCGGGTCCAGGCGCCAGCGACGGTGGGATCCGGTGTGGCGGCCCGGATCCGGTGCGGCAGACACGAGTGCGTGTGTGCGTGTGTGCGTGTGAGAGGGCGCCCGAAAGGTGCTCGGGGAAATGCCCCTGTGACCTGGCCGCGACGCGAACGCGACGTCGCGGTCGCGTCGCGGGGGTGGTTGCGCACGGCGAGGCCGTGGCGCGGGCGTGGCGAAGCTGGGGCCAAGGCACGGCAGCAGCACGGCTCGGGCTCGTGCTGGGGGTGCGCACGCACGCGCGCGGGTTCTGGTTTTCCAGAGCCGCGGCGTGGCCGTGCCGTGCGCGGAGCACCGGCGGCCCGGGCCCGCGGCACGACGCGGCGGCGAGGGGGCGACGGCGGTAGCGGGGCAGAGGGCGGCGCGTCGGGCTCCTGCAAGGAAAAAGCGGCACGGCGGCCGGAGGGAAGGGAAGTCCTACGGCCTACTACTGGGGGTTCATCGGCGGCCCCAAGGCACTCGCCGGCAGCACAGGGGAAGGAAAAGGGTGGCGGCCGTGGTTCTCACCGGAGGGGCCGAAGGGGGAACGAGGCTGGTGCGGTGGCGGGTCGAAGCCGGCGGGTCGGTGCGGTGCAGGAAGAGCCGCAGCGCTGGTGAAGACGTTCGGGGCGCCGGCTCGGTGAAGCTCCGGTGCGGCGGTGTCCTCCTCCTCGCGCAGCTCCGGGCGGCGTCGTCCTCCGGGCTCCTCTCCTCCTTCTCCTCCTCTCCCTTCACTTCTCCTCGGGTGCGACGGCGGAAGGGGAAACGGGGGCTCGGGCGGTTAGGGTTTAGGGCGAAGCGGCCGTGGGGTTTTATGGGACGGCCCTAGGGCTCGGGGTCGGCGGCGGCTGGAGCTTTTGGGCGTCCGTGCCGGGACGCGTGGCGGCTCCACGGCGCGGCTAGGGTTAGGGCTCGGCTGCGCGGGTGGCCGAGGCGCGGGGAAAAGGGGGCGCGCGCGGGCGGTTGCGGCGGGCTGTCGCGGAGCGGGGACAGAGGGGCGCGCATGGCAGGTGACGCAGGAGAGAGCGGGGCCGCGGCCAGGGAGAAAAGAGAAAAGGGGAGCGGGCGGTTGGAGGCTCCTGTCGCGGAGCGGCGGCGAGCGACGACGCGGGGCGAGGTGAGCCGGGAGAGAGCGTGGGCGAGAGGAAGGGGAAAGCTGACGGGTGGGTCCCGCCCGTCAGCTGCCCCGGGCGAAGGAAGACGCGGCGCCGAGAAGCATCGCGATGGTGGGCTGGGCCGGTGACGTTGGGCTGGTTCGCGTGCGGGGCGAAGAAAAGAAGGGAGGAAGGGCAGCTGGGCTCGGGTTCGTTTGGCTGGTGGGCTTGCGGCCCACGGGAGTATTAGGGTTTAAAGGTTTAGATTTGAATTTGAATGCCCATTCAAATTCAAATCTCACACAAGGAAATCAAACAATTTCGAAAATTCAATTCAAGTAAGATGCAATAGCTATTCAAATCAGGTCCATTCACAAAAATTTTTGAAATCCACGAATTTTGTTAAGAAATTCCCATAAGTTTTTAACATGGAATGTTACAGACTCCCCCCCTCTCAAGAATCTCGTCCCCGAGATTAAAGGTTTACCTGGTCCTCGAAAAGGTGTGGGTATTTCTCTTTCAGATCGGACTCCTTCTCCCAAGTGGCTTCCCGTTCGGTGTGATTACTCCAAAGAACCTTGCAATAAGGAATGGAGGTTCTCCTAGTCTCCTTATCTGCCCGGGCTAGAATCTTCACGGGATACTCTACATACTCGAGCGTTTCCTGCAAGTCCACTGCTTCTGGGGGTATTGTCTCATCCGGTACTCGTAAGCATTTGCGTAACTGAGATACGTGGAAAACCGGGTGTACTCCAGCAAGTTCTTCTGGTAGCCTTAGTCTGTACGCCAATCCTCCGATCCTTTGGATGATCGGATACGGTCCAACGAACCTCGGGGCTAGCTTCCCGTTGACGTGAAACCTCTTGGTGCCTCGGAGTGGTGACACCTTCAGGTATACGTGGTCTCCGACCTCGAAGGAGAGGTCTCGTCTCCTCTTGTCGGCGTAGCTCTTCTGTCTGCTCTGCGCTATCTTCAGGTTCTCCCTGATCTTGGCGACATTCTCCTCAGCTTCTAATATAGAGTCTGGACCAAAATACGATCTCTCTCCGGTTTCTGACCACATCAGCGGTGTTCTGCATTTTCTGCCATAAAGTGCCTCGAAAGGTGACATTCGCAAACTGGCCTGATGGCTGTTGTTGTACGTGAACTCAGCATAGGACAAACTCTTCTCCCAATCACTGCCGTAGGCTAGCACACATGCTCTAAGCAAGTCCTCGAGTATCTGGTTCACTCTCTCGGTCTGCCCATCGGTTTGGGGATGAAAGGTGGTGCTGTACTCTAGTTGAGTCCCTATGGACTTGTGCAAACTCTGCCAGAACTTTGCGGTGAACTGGGGGCCTCGATCTGATACTATGCTTCGTGGTGCCCCGTGGAGTTTCAGAATGTTCTCTATGTACAATTCGGATAGTCGGCTCACAGGGTACGTGGTCTTGACGGGGATGAAATGCGCTACTTTGGTTAGGCGATCGACGATTACCCAAATGGAGTCATTGCCCTTCAGAGTCCGGGGTAACCCTGTTATGAAGTCCATGCAAATGTCGTCCCACTTCCACACAGGAATGTCAAGTGGTTTCAGCAGACCGGCAGGGCGCTGGTGTTCTGCCTTAATCCTTCTGCAAATATCACATTTAGCCACGAACTCGGCTATGTCCGTTCTCATGTCGTTCCACCAGAAACGGTCCTTTAGGTCTTGGTACATCTTCGTACACCCTGGGTGTATGGCGTACTTGGAGTTATGCGCTTCGTCCAGAATCTCGGCACGGATCCCTTGATCCTGGGGTACGCATATGCGATCTTTCAGCCATATGGTTCCTTGGTCGTCGACCCGGTAGTCGGTCGCTTTCCCGTCTCGCATTGCTCGCTTGAGCTTCTGAAGTTCCGGGCATCGTCGCTGTGCTTGCCTGATTCGATCTTCCAGATCGTACTTGACTGTCATTGTGTTCAGATGCCCTTGCTCTACTATTTCTAACCTCAGTCTCTCGAGTTCATCGCACAGAGCAGGCTGTTCCTCACGAACTAGCAGATTGCTGCAATAGTGTTTCCTACTCAAGGCGTCCGCTACGACGTTAGCCTTGCCGGGGTGATACTGAATATTCAGGTCGTAGTCCTTGATCAGCTCTAACCATCTCCTCTGTCTCATATTCAGCTCTGCCTGAGTAAAGAAATACTTTAGGCTCTTGTGGTCGGTATAGATATCGCACTTGTTGCCAATGAGGTAGTGCCTCCAAATCTTCAAGGCGTGCACTACAGCTGCGAGTTCAAGGTCGTGGGTAGGGTAGTTCTCTTCGTGTTTCCTCAACTGCCGGGAGGCATACGCCACTACTTTGCCATCTTGCATCAGCACACAACCCAGGCCTTGACGAGAAGCGTCACAATAGACGACGAAGTCTTTTCGGATGTCCGGAAGGGTGAGGACTGGAGTGGTAGTAAGTCGGGACTTGAGCTCTTGAAAGCTGGCTTCGCACTTGGATGACCATACGAACGGCACGTTGTTCTTGAGTAGCTCGGTCATAGGTTTGGCAATCTTGGAAAAGTTCTCGATGAATCGCCGGTAGTAACCTGCCAAACCCAGGAAGCTTCGGATGTCGGTCACGCTCTTCGGCTGTTGCCACTCGGACACTGCTTCGATCTTCTCGGGATCTACGGCAACCCCTTCAGCAGTCAACACGTGGCCTAGGAAGGCAACCTTCTCTAGCCAAAACTCGCACTTGCTGAATTTAGCATACAGCTGGTTCTGTCTTAACCTCTCGAGTACTACCCTCAGATGATCGGCGTGTTCTTCGGCTGTCTCGGAGTAGACCAAGATGTCGTCGATGAAGACTACGACGAACTTGTCCAGTTCTTCCATGAACACCTTGTTCATCATATTCATGAAGTAGGCGGGTGCATTGGTCAGTCCGAAAGATACTACGGTGAACTCGTACTGGCCATACCTGGTCACGAACGCTGTCTTCGGAATATCGCTTTCCCGGATTTTCATCTGATGGTATCCGGATCTCAGATCGATCTTGCTGAAGAATTTGGCCTTCCGCAACTGGTCAAGCAAATCATCGATTCTGGGCAACGGGTACTTGTTCTTGATGGTCACGGCGTTCAACGATCGGTAGTCGATGCATAGCCTCATGGTTCCGTCCTTCTTCCTCACGAACAACACGGGTGATCCCCATGGCGATGCACTAGGCCTGATATACTGTTTATCTAGCAGATCCTTCAACTGATTCTTCAACTCGGTGAGTTCTTCTGCGGACATGCGGTAGGGTCGCTTCGCGATCGGTGCCGTTCCTGGCACAAGGTCAATCACGAACTCGACATCCCTGTCCGGTGGTAGACCTGGCAGCTCCTCGGGAAACACGTCAGGATACTCGCAAATCATCGGTACATCTTCGAGTGCCTTCTTCTCCAAACTGTTCAGATTGTACACCTGAGGTACATCTCGGGACTTCAACGGTTCCACTTCGACCTTCTTCCCACTAGGGTGTTCCAGGGTTACTAATCTGGGTGAGCAAGAGATGACACCCTTATGTGCTATCAACCAATCCATTCCCAAAATAACATCTATCCCTTCTGACGGCAGTACTGTCAGATCAGCTGTGAAGGGCAGTCCCTGAATCATGATCTTTACTCCTTTACATGCTAGTGTGCACCTATGATCCCCCAGCGGGGAGCTAGTGATGATAGGATGGCTTCTCGGGGTCATCGGTAGGGATTTTTGTGCAACACACTTTGAAGAGATGTAGGAGCAAGTGGCTCCAGAGTCGAACAACACCAAGGCCTTAGAGCCGTTGATAAGATACTCACCTGTCACGACGTCGGGGGCATCCCGGGCTTCCTCCTCAGTTAGGTGAGTGAGGCGGCCACGGTCTGCGGAGCGCGGAGCTTGAGCGGGCCTGCCGGTGGAGCCAGGCGCGCGAGCTGGAGTCGAGGTCTTCTTCTCGGGGCACTCATAGGACTTGTGGCCCGGTTTGTTGCAGGTGAAGCAAACAAACGGCGTCGAGCCACCGTTGGTCCTCTGTGCCGGCTGCTGGCGGTGGTAGTTGCCTCCTCCTTGGTGCTGTCCTCCATGGGTCCTGTTGCCGGAGTAGTGGTTGCCTCCTCCACTGAAGTTCCTGCCCGGCTGACTGGAGCCGGATCGGAAACCGCTCCTCGGTGGCAGAGGTGGCGCGTTCCGAGTCTTCTGAAAGGGCCGGTCTCGAACCTGGTGGTCGGTCTGGCGCTTCTTGTTGCGCTGACGGTCTTCCCATCCTAGTCTCTCCCTCTCCACAGCAATGGCACGGTTGACCAAGCTGCGAAGGGATGGGTACTCGCATCCCGTCACGATCTGACGGATGCCGTGGTGTAGTCCTCGAAGAAACCAGAACTGCTTCTTCTCCTCGGTGTTGGTGTCATCAGCAGCGTACCTCATCATCTTGGTGAAGTGACGCTCGTACTCCTCCACCCTCATCGTACCCTGGGTCATGGTACGAAACTCTTGGGCCTTCTGGATCATCACTTGCCGGGGCACGTGCTGCTCACGGAATGCCCTGGCAAACTCCTCCCACGAGATGTGTGCTGGGTCATGGTGGGAATCACAGTAGCTGTCCCACCACGACTTGGCGGTACCCTCAAGCTGGTGGACTGCGAGTGCGACGCACTCCTCGTCGGTGCAGTTGGTGAGGTCCAACTTGGTCTCAATCACCCTCAGCCAGTCATCGGCTTCCAAGGGGTCCTCGGCGTAGCTGAAGGTTGGGGCCTTCAGGCGGATGAACCTCTCGATCTTGCGCTGGAGGTCCTCTTCAGGCGGGCCATGGCGGTTGGCGCCATGGTTCCTCTGGTCAACCGACTCGGCCAGACGCTGAAGTAGCTGCGTCTGCCTGTCCATGATCTCTGCGAGTGTCGGCGGTGGTGGCGGTGGCTGCTGCGCTGGCTCAGCGTCGATCTCCTCATCGACCTCCTCCTCATCAGCTTCGTCTCCACGGCGTGCCTCCCCAAAGGCGCGGGGTGCGGCACCCGCGACAGGTCCTCTGCCTCTTCCACGCCCTGCTGCCGGGGCACGTGCTGGGGCAGCACGTCCGCGCCCACGGCCAAACGGGCGACCTCGTCCGCGTGCTTCGGCTGCGGCTTCCTCCTGGGCGGCTTGCTCGAAACGAGCCATCAAGCGATCAGATCTCCGGATCGACATTTCCTGTATAGGTTGAAGGGGGAAGTTCTCTTGCGTAAACGCCGGCACTCACCACCCAGAATAAAAGAATGCACACATGGGCAAACATGCCAATTATCCGAGAAAAATGCAAAAGTAAAGGCGATCATGTTTTAAATGAAAATAACGGTCGAATAAAATAATACGAGAATGAAGAGTCATAACATCCATCCATTCAGACATCAAACAGGCAGTACAAGGAATCACCGGTGTTATCTCGAGGTCAACACAAAAGCCTTCCAGATAACACCCCCAACTCACACTCTAAGAACACATCGTGAATGTTTACAAAAGAGTGGTGACTCCTATCGTGTCTACCTAGACTCGTGACATCATAGGACGCTAGCCGGAATCATGTCATCGGCTCAAAACACGACTCATGAGGATCTCTCGCCGGAATGGACCATCGGCGGCTACTTACCCTACATCTACTCCTACCTAAGACACCAACTCACGCCCTAATAGAAGGTGACGCGTGGCTTCTTGTAGGACAACACGCGCTTGTACGCTTCTGGGTAGTCCTCCGGGAAGATGGCGTCGATGGCGGCGACGGCCTCCACCACCTCCTCGGTCTCGATCGCGGGCGGCATCTCCTCGTGGGGGCACAGGTGTAGGCGAAGCTCCGTGGGGATGAGCTTGAAATCCTCCTTCCTCACCAGGGGCTGACTCTCCTCGGGTAGCTGATTCCTCAGCTCGTGGATCTCGTCGACGCGGATGGAGTCGGAAATCTCCCACGTCTGCAAGGCGCGTGCGGCCTTGTCGCGGAGGTACACGGCGGTGCGGGTCAGCAAGGCGATGTTCTTCTTGTTCCTCTCCAGCCGGGTCTCCAGCTCCTTCACCCGGTCCTCGGTCTTGGCCTCGAAGTAACCGTGCAGGGTCATGAAGTCCTGCTGGTCGTCCACCTGAGTCTGCAGCTGGCGGCACTCGGCCTCACTGTCGGTGGCGCGGTCCTTGAGCTTGCTGATGGTGTCGAGGTAGTCCTTCTCCTTGAGCTTCCACTCGGCCTTCTCCTCCCGGAGCTTCTGGAGCTCGGTCTCGGTCTGGAGTAGCTTGGCTTCGGCGGCTGTCCTCAGCTGGGTCTCTGTCTGACGCATCATTTGCGCCTCCATGTAGTTCCTTTGGTTGCGACGGGCCTCTCTCTGAGCCGTGGTGTAGAGCTGGTTCCACCCCTGAATCTCGTGCTGCAGGACGTGGATGTGCCTCACACTGTCGTAGAAACCTAGGTGTAGCTGATCGCTCTCCGAGGAGAGGTTCACAGCCAGGTGGTCCAGGTCGTAGAGGTAGGAACCGGTGGTGTGGATCATGGGCTGGTCCCCTCCGGTCTCCTGCACCGGGGCAGAGTACATCTCCAGGTAGACGGCCTCGGGATCCTCATTGGGTAGGACGGACCGAGGTAGCAGGCGGAAAGAGGAGTTGGCGAACTTGGTCTGCCAGAACTGGGCGAGCAGCTCCATCGTCATCTTCCGAGCGGCTGACTGGACAGCGGTCTCAGTGAGTACGCCGAAGCTGTGGATCATCTTGCCCCCGAAGGCGGGCACTGCAGGGTCTGGCAAGACGACGAGCGTGGCCATCTTGGAGTAGTATGGGGGAGCAGTGGTCTTCTTCAGGGAAAGCTTGATGTAGGCTAGGTCGATGCCGATGTGCTCCACCACACGCTCGAACCACCTGAAGACGCCTCTCTGGTGGTACTCCTCGTACAGCGCGAGGTCGTGGGTCACGCTCTCCATCGTGGTTGCCATCGCGGTTGCTACCCTGCGTAGGAACGCGAGAATTGAGTCAGCGTAGGTAAGAGAGTAACTCAAGAGTGGAGGAAAACTGAGTCAAGGTGTCGACGGAAAATAGTCCAAGGTATTATAATAAGTGGATAGAATCGTATAGATTTCCCTAGGTCTACCGACCATGTCTAAGGCTCGTGCTACGGTCAAGTATGGCTCTGATACCAACTGAAACGAACCGGATTCCCGTATCGAGGAATCCGACTCCCTGTATCGTCATGATAGTCCCTGGATCAAGCGCTATCACATACAGAACTCATTTCAGGCATAATATCACAGTCATGCTCATAAGAAGGTCAATCACGGGTTTAATTATTACATAAATCCAGAGGATCTGTAGTACGGGATTTATTACAAGCCTTTCGGCTAAATCGAACAAGCAGAAAGCGCATAGCGGTAGCTGGGTCTTCGGCCGTCCTCCATCTTCGGGTTCCACCTCCACAGGCGACTTGAGCGTAGCTCGGGCCTCAGTCGTACCATCCGTCGTCGTTGGGGTCGAATTCCGGGTCGGATCCTGCATCGTACCAGGCTATCCCCAAGGAATGGGATAGGTTCACGTCACCATCCGTATGCAAGCTTTATGTGGTCTATACTACGGATATAACAGAGATCAAGGGTAAAGCTGGGGGTTTCCCTATGCATGCAATATAATATAATATATGTAAGATTACACATCTCCATTCAGCTCCGACACGGGCTCTTCCGGCACTCCGGACTCCCGGTCACACACGCCTTCCAACACCACCAAGTCGATGCGAGAACTCCCTCTCCTCGCATCTCAACTGCCCCCTGGCAGGACAATATTCTAGAGGGAGGTAGAAATCATGAGTAACACTAACTAATAAGAGCAACAGAGGAGTAGGGATGTCCATAACCGAGGACGCGGCTATACGTATAGTTTTCACCCTGCAGGGGTTGTACACCTGGTCCCACTCGAATCGACACTAGCCGGAGATCAGCCGACTAGTATACGAAACACCGGTCTACGAAACGGAAATAGGAGCCACGGCACCATCCGGCTTTCCCGGGTCTTGGGCGCATCCTCCCGCGAGAGGTCGCCCCGGGACTGTGAAGCCTCCCATGCGTCTCGGGGAACGTGAGGTCAGCACCTCCTTCCCCTGCACCGATACTCGATCCTCCTACCGGCTTGGTACCGCGCTTGCTAAGTCCGGACCGGGCCCACCCTCATAATGGGTAAGTGGTGTGCACGCTTACAAAGTCCCACAAGTCATGGTTACTCTCACCCGGTCCTTATCTGCCGGAGCGGGCATCTTCGTCACACGCGTATCCACCACGGTGGTCCGCAACTGCACCCATAACGGGTGCCCCAAACACCTCAACACGTAACAAGCTGTACCCGCCACAGGTACTCCGTAGGGTGTGCCAAGATACACACCCCAAGCCCTCGATCCGCGATCGAGTTAGGTCGCCCACTCCCGGCTAAACCCTAATCACCAACTCCTGAAGAGAACCACTTCACGCACACCAAGACTATCCTTCCATATCCCACCCAAACACATTCAAGGGTTTACAAGGCATTTCATATAATGAACGAATAAGATAGGTTGACAAGGAGTTGGATCCGTAAAGAGGCTATGCAGGTTTATCTCAATATATATATATATATATATATATATACATATACACATACAGCAATAGCATGTCTACAAGCAAATGCCTAATAGGAATTCAAATCGTAGATGGACGTGAACCTGGCGTCTCCTCGAAGTCCTCCTGAGTCTCCGGGTAGTCCTGGTCGTCGGTCAGCTCCTCGCGGACGGGTCCTATTCGTAAATACGAGTAAGAGTAGGGTCCAAAGTGCAAAAGTGCACAAAAGGTTGCAAATAAGATTCAAATCATCACAAAACCTACTCTAACAGGTGGCTCATGATTTTAGAAGAATTATGAAACTGGTTTCATAATTTTCGGAGGTCCGGATAATTTATTATGAATTTTCTAAGGAAAAACCCATTTTCTGAAATTAATAAAAGGATTTCAGAAAAGAAAAGCCTGGACAGGGACACGTGGCAGCACCTGGATGTGCCACGTGGCATGCTGACGTCAGCATGACGTCAGCAGAGGGGGTCCGGGATGATGACGTCAGCAGTGGGCCCTGCTGACGTCAGCGTTGACCGGTCAACGTTGACCGGTCAACGGTCAACGGTCAAAGGGGGTCAGCGGTCAATGGGCCCCACCGGTCAGCCTCAGCCCGAGGCTGACAGACGGGCCCCACGGGTCAGGTTGCAAAAGAAAAAGGAAAGGGTTTTGGTCTGGCTCGGTTTTGGGCCAAAAGAGGCGATGGGCCGGCTCGAAGCCCATCGGCTCGGCTCAGGCACACAGGGGCAGCTCGGCCTGCGGCTCAGCAGGCCGGCTCGGGCGAACGGGCTGGCTACGCGTGCGGCTGGCTAGGCTCGGCTCGGCTCGGATTCAACGCAGGCCGGTTTCCTCCTCCGTGGGCTGGGCCTTCTCTTCTCCCTCTCTTTCCTTCTGGCTGGGCCGCCCCTTCGTCTTCTGCTCCTCGCGGGCCGGCGGCGTCGCGTCTTTTTCTCCACTGACAGGTCGGGTCCAGGCGCCAGCGACGGTGGGATCCGGTGTGGCGGCCCGGATCCGGTGCGGCAGACACGAGTGCGTGTGTGCGTGTGTGCGTGTGAGAGGGCGCCCGAAAGGTGCTCGGGGAAATGCCCCTGTGACCTGGCCGCGACGCGAACGCGACGTCGCGGTCGCGTCGCGGGGGTGGTTGCGCACGGCGAGGCCGTGGCGCGGGCGTGGCGAAGCTGGGGCCAAGGCACGGCAGCAGCACGGCTCGGGCTCGTGCTGGGGGTGCGCACGCACGCGCGCGGGTTCTGGTTTTCCAGAGCCGCGGCGTGGCCGTGCCGTGCGCGGAGCACCGGCGGCCCGGGCCCGCGGCACGACGCGGCGGCGAGGGGGCGACGGCGGTAGCGGGGCAGAGGGCGGCGCGTCGGGCTCCTGCAAGGAAAAAGCGGCACGGCGGCCGGAGGGAAGGGAAGTCCTACGGCCTACTACTGGGGGTTCATCGGCGGCCCCAAGGCACTCGCCGGCAGCACAGGGGAAGGAAAAGGGTGGCGGCCGTGGTTCTCACCGGAGGGGCCGAAGGGGGAACGAGGCTGGTGCGGTGGCGGGTCGAAGCCGGCGGGTCGGTGCGGTGCAGGAAGAGCCGCAGCGCTGGTGAAGACGTTCGGGGCGCCGGCTCGGTGAAGCTCCGGTGCGGCGGTGTCCTCCTCCTCGCGCAGCTCCGGGCGGCGTCGTCCTCCGGGCTCCTCTCCTCCTTCTCCTCCTCTCCCTTCACTTCTCCTCGGGTGCGACGGCGGAAGGGGAAACGGGGGCTCGGGCGGTTAGGGTTTAGGGCGAAGCGGCCGTGGGGTTTTATGGGACGGCCCTAGGGCTCGGGGTCGGCGGCGGCTGGAGCTTTTGGGCGTCCGTGCCGGGACGCGTGGCGGCTCCACGGCGCGGCTAGGGTTAGGGCTCGGCTGCGCGGGTGGCCGAGGCGCGGGGAAAAGGGGGCGCGCGCGGGCGGTTGCGGCGGGCTGTCGCGGAGCGGGGACAGAGGGGCGCGCATGGCAGGTGACGCAGGAGAGAGCGGGGCCGCGGCCGGGGAGAAAAGAGAAAAGGGGAGCGGGCGGTTGGAGGCTCCTGTCGCGGAGCGGCGGCGAGCGACGACGCGGGGCGAGGTGAGCCGGGAGAGAGCGTGGGCGAGAGGAAGGGGAAAGCTGACGGGTGGGTCCCGCCCGTCAGCTGCCCCGGGCGAAGGAAGACGCGGCGCCGAGAAGCATCGCGATGGTGGGCTGGGCCGGTGACGTTGGGCTGGTTCGCGTGCGGGGCGAAGAAAAGAAGGGAGGAAGGGCAGCTGGGCTCGGGTTCGTTTGGCTGGTGGGCTTGCGGCCCACGGGAGTATTAGGGTTTAAAGGTTTAGATTTGAATTTGAATGCCCATTCAAATTCAAATCTCACACAAGGAAATCAAACAATTTCGAAAATTCAATTCAAGTAAGATGCAATAGCTATTCAAATCAGGTCCATTCACAAAAATTTTTGAAATCCACGAATTTTGTTAAGAAATTCCCATAAGTTTTTAACATGGAATGTTACAGCGCGTCCATTGGCAGGCTAGCTTAGCATTATTGCACTATTCTTTTGTTCACAACATTGAAGTTTTATATTCAGTCTCTACAGCTGCCAGTTGTGCATTGGACCGAAGGCCACAACAGGAAAGAAAGAAGAGGAGATAGAAAAATAGCACACCAGGCACTGAATGTGCAGGGGTGAGGACAGGAGAGCTCACCGGATCGGAGAAGCCGCGGCAGATGCCAATATGCCACCGGAGGCGTGACGGTGGCAAGATAGCGCCGCGCCGTCGCCGTCGCGCGTCCATGAAGAGTGCGGGTTGGCTGGCTGGGGATGGGGATGGGGATGGCCGGATGGGCGCCGGGGGGATGGGCGGGGTGCGGGGCGGCGGAGGTCATCACCAATCAGGTCTGGCCTGGCGAACCAATCAAGAGGGCGCAGGCGGGTGATGCGGCTCACCGGTCAGCAGCAGCCAGCGGCATTGGATTCGAGGAGGCCGGGACGGAGGGTACACTCGGTTTATTTGTTTTCTTATTTTCCACTTATTTTCTGTACGAATGCAATATTGTACTCAAAATCCACGCAGAAAAGGTAATATTGGCCGCAACTTTCAGATTCCGGGAGAACGCTCCATCCAGAGGATTGGAGGTCGTCCACTTGTTGAACGAATTTTGCAGGAGTTGCCTACTCTCTTAGGAATTCTCGTGCCAAAATACTCGGTTTCAAAGAGGCGGCAAAACAACGGTGCCGGGCAGGTGTTGAAGTTCACATTTCATACAGGTACAGGACGTTGCATCGATGTATCAAAACTCATGAGGGTTAAAGAAACCAAAGGCAAGCATGGCCCCTATATAATTTTTCGCAAACTCTAGTCAACCTTTCTCTCTCTCGACATCACTGTGTTCATTCATCATATAGGGCCCCAGTTGCACCCACATTAACAGAGAACAGTGGCATCACAATGCCGACTTATAGCTAGCTTTGCATTCGAATTCAAACGTGTATAGGCATTGCCGCATTGGTGCGATCCATAACTTTGGCCTGCTGCAACACACTGAGCCTCTGATGAACCAGGTGATCTCTGCAGCAGCTTGATAGAAGTAACTCAAATAGCCGATACTCTGCCCCCACCATGTGTTCAACTTTAACAGTCTTCTGAACCGGATTGTCTGATGTGCTCCGAGTGCATCTTTACCAGGAGCTCAGTCAGCTGCTCTTCCAGGTCTTCCTCCTTGCTGCTCCTGCTCACGGCCGTCCTCCCGCTGCTTGTGACCATGACCACCACATCTTTGTAGTTTGCAAGCTCGTTGGCAACCACCACGTTCATACCGTACTTCTTCAAAGCCATCTCCGCCTTCTGTAGAAGAATGTTTGGATCCGTCTCGAGCTGCAGTGTACAGGTATTAGGAACGATTGGCAAGGGGGATTTGGAGATAGGAAGGCTCAAGAGTTAGTGAAGAAAGAAGAAATTTAGAACTAACCTTGAATGATACACAAAATGCTGAAGGGGCCCAATTTTTTCTGAGGATGAAAAGCATCTTAGGGACTTGATTGAGTTGCATGCTTAAAGGGCCAACTGCTGACTCGATTTTATGCTTAGCCTGTGAAAATATTCGTGTCAGGGAGAAATAGGGAATGGAACCTTGCAAAGGTGTCGGAACAATTTGAGTGTTTAACTGAAAGTTCCATTAGCTGTCCTCTCAACAAGCATTAGTGACCAAGTACTAACGCAATGCAACATGGATACAAATCTGCTGCTCCAACTAGCACGGGGTGTGCTCTTTTCAAATATAAGAAAACAGTACAGATGAGTCTGGATGCTTACCTTTCCTGTATTTCAAGTTTACTAAGTCATGACACAGTCCTAAAATTTAATGAAGCACGCTGAGGGACTACACACATAAGCAAAGACACGGTTTAAATAGAGGTTCTTCAGTCAAAAAACTTGTTTTTGTGAACCAAGTGGCTAGTTAAACCTTGATAGTTCTTGTAAAAATGGAGGAAGCAGAATGTAAAAACCATGTCTCCTATGATGTGCAATGATAATGCCAGTCTAGATCGTAGCGGTGTAATCATCTGACGTGCACTAACTGCTTCAGATGTACCCTGTTGTGCTCCAAGTGCAAGCAGTTCATTGGTTCGCTCAGATATGATAAACCCATGAAGACATTGAAGATAGAACCTACCATGCTTTCCCATGGAACATAAAAGTCAGAAACTGCAGCAGCAAGAAAGAACATTCCACGGTGCCCCAAGCAATTCATAGAAGTAGCTACCATTTGTAGTAACTGTTGGAAACAGGAAAATAACAAACACATCAGATTCAGTGCTAGTACAATATATTCACAAGTTAAGCTATCATGCACAGATGCCCATATAGCTAAGCTTCTATTTTCTAGCTAAACATACGATTAATGAGACTACTTTGAATCACAAAAGTTTCCGCCCACATTCAACTATGCTGAAATTTTGAACAGTATTCCAACCAACAAACCATGATGGTACAAAACATAACATGAATGACAACAGTTATATGTGAGACCGACATTATGCAAAACAAAAAGAACTGGAGACATGCTCTGGTAGGAAGTAGGCTTTGGGTACCTGAAGGTACTCAAAAATTGTCGTGAAGGGAAGTTTCAGAAGCAGGCCTTCATCAATTGCCTGCAATCGTGAATACAAGACGAGACCATGGTACCATATCAATCTGACTTGCAGTTGGAGCTAAAGCATCATTAGAGAAAGCAGCATTCAAATAGGGGTGCGAATATATACCTTGCGATAATTGCTAATAGCTGCCTTGACCACAGCAGAATGAGATTGGGGAACTGAGATGCATAACAGAGATACAAACAGATGTGTTAATTCAACAGTCAAATACAGTATACGGATATTCATTTAAAGATTACTTGCAACTAATGAATGAGATGATGAGGCTGAACAATTAGGAAAGGAGATAAACTAAGTAGGCGAGTAGCATAAATCCATAAGGCAAGGTACAAAATTGATCAGACCAAACAGATTTCGTCAGTTACATGACATACATAATTCAGGAAAACAGTCCCCCAACCTTGGATCTCTGAGTCTTCACCAAGCTCAAAAAGATCGAGAAACGAATCCTCTGGGAGAAATCTACAGTAAGGCTGCTTGCTCCCACTGCAAAGAGGCGCTGGTGTCACTCACACTTGCCAGACATTCTGGTGTTCAGAAATCAGAACTGAAATAAAAACAGCTTGCAGCTAACTGCACAATGCCACCCTGTCCTTTTGGTAACGAGAACTTCCCAAAGGCCAAAACCACCCTACCTAGTAGCTAAACTATGAGACAAACTGATGCCAATTTCAGTGAAATAATTGAGCATGTAGGGAACACAGCAACAAAGACAGGCTGGTTTGAAGTGCTCACCGGCGATGGATGAAGATGACAGCATAGCCTGCGTTGACAAAATACCTGCATTTTGCCACAGACAGTTCTAAACAACAAGCGGAGCGGTGACAAGCAAAAACAAGAGGGCGCGGTATGTGTGTGTACTCGGTGGCGGCCGCCCCCCGCTGGCCGGAGGCGAAGTTGTCGATGTAGCGCACGCAGCGCTGCTCCAGGGGCACCGTGGTGCCGCCGGAGGTGATGCAGATCACCCCGGCGGGCCCGCCCGCATCGCCGCTCCCTGCAGCACGCGATCAGGGTCAGGAGCAGCTCGTTTGAAATCTGGATTGTTTGCAGCAACCAACCGGAGCCGGGCCGCGGCGGAAGCAGACGAACCGGAGGGATGAGAGCAAGGGGAGAAGTGAGGGATCGGGGGGGCCACTTGCCTGCGGAGTGGCGGGCGACGAAATCGGCCACGCTGGCGGCGACGCGGTCGCGGTCGCGGAGCGGCGGCGCGGCGCGGAAGAAGGCCTCCGCCGCCTCCTCGCTCCGGCGCGCTGCGGCCTCGGCCTCCACCGCGATGCTTGGATCCACTTCCATGGCTTCAGCTCACTTCCGATGCTCCGGTTTCCCTTTTCTTCAGAAGAGATTTTGTGCGGATTTTTGCAGAGAAAAATGAGCGCGAGAGTGATGGGACTGCATTAAATAAAAGGAAGAATAGGATTCTTTGCATCCATTATGAAGAGATCGAGACCGAAAGATGATACGAGATGAAGAATTCGGTGAACAAAAAATTTTGAGGAACAAAAAATATCCGGACTTGGATCGGGGGGTTTGAACCCGACGTGAATCGAACACGCAACCTTCTGATCTGGAGTCAGACGCGCTACCATTGCGCCACGGATCCGGCTGTGCTTATGTAAAATCATTTAAAGTCCAAAACAGAATGTCAGACTATCCAAGTTCGTTGGGTACAGAGGTACGCCATTACAAAATCATTTCCTTTTAGTTCTCGACTATACGTACATTTGCCAGGGGAAGTACACGTGCATTAGCATTACAACCAATTTTGATCTATAGTGCTCAACCTAAATACCGTCATTTACTTTCTGACCTTTTGATCGTTATCTGCCATCACAGTCAAGACTTTTATTCAGTGTTAACGGTAGCATTGAATGAATGGTAGATTGATAGTGGCATCGTCACCAATAGCTCCAAATGAGATGAGAAGGGCTTCTAGGAGCGATATGACAAATGAACTAGTTTAACGGTAACCACGTTATTATTTTATTCTCCTGTTTGGCAGTTTGTTGTTTCCATTAGGCATTAGCATCCATCACATTATTTTTTTCCTTTTTCTTCTTTTCTGTTAATTTATTAGAGTTTGCTGCAACTCTGATTTGGACGCAATAGTATTCTTGATTCACCTTTTTTTCGATTCCTACTTTATTCAATAATGAGGTTATAAGAGGAGATGGAGCTTTCCATGTGGATATTATAAGCCACCTCCTTTTCTTCACCTACATCATTTTCTTCCACATCCTCCTTCAATACATTGGAGCACCGGCTATGGGACAGTTGGAGCATATATAAATCCGACACTTAAGAGAAAAAGGACCTACGAATTATCTATTGTGACGTTTTTCGCATGAGATGATATATAAAAAAGCGTGCAATCCATCAAATAAAACTTAATTATAAACATACCTGGCTAATTGAGACATCCATCAGAGAGTCATAATACGCGGGCTATGAAGACATCGGATATCCGATCATTCATCAAGTAGTCGAGTTGGCTGTTACGTACGCTTTCGCTGTTGAGACACGCCTACTACCTGCGGAGCCATGTGAAAGTCGCCATCCTCTAACAGAGACGGGTTTCGCTGCAGCCCAGCGTCACCAGGCCAGCACCCAGCGGCCGCTTAAACCCTCGTTCCCCTTTCGTCTTCCCCCAAACCCCCCAACAGTCTCGCGTCCACCCCACCTCCGCCCCCCGCCGGGCCGCCACCGCTTCCACTCCTCCTGTCGCGCCTCCCGGGTAGCCTCATCCCGCCCCCTTGATGCTCTCTCTCGCCTCCCGCCGCTAGCCGCCACGTCCACGAACGCGCGTCCCCGCCACCCGCTCTCTCCCGCGCGGTCGCGCAGAGACGGCGGCCCCCTTTGGCCTCGGTTTCTGCGTCTCCGGCGGCCGCGCAGCGGGGAGGAGCGGGTCCGGTTCCAAGCTGAGGCGGTTCGTGGGCGCCATGGCGGTGGCGGCGCCGGCGCCGGCGCCGCTGCTGCGGTGCCGCGGCTCGGCGCCGCCGTGGCTCTCCTCGTCGTCGCCGCCCTACTTCCTCCGCCGCCGCGCCCGCCGCTCCTCGCCGCCGCCCGCGCTGTCCGTGTGCAGGAGGTAGTCGCCGCGGCACCGATTCGGAGATTTGTTCATGCCGTTTCTGCGCTGTGTGTCCAGATGGGTCATTCGATGGTCGTTCTGCCACTTTAGGGGTCCGTTGAAATACCCCATTTGGACTATGTGACGCGGGTGTTCTCGGGGTGGTGCTTTGCTGTGTCGGAAATGATGCGTTGACTGCTCTAGGTGCGGAGTGACTAGGTCGATTTGTGTTTTCAGTATTGTATTGTTACCAATGGGATTTAGACTGTACTAGGATGTCTGTTCTGTTGGTTCGAATGATTAGCCCCATGTCTTGGTTAGTCTAAATACAGTCTTTGTCAACCAATTAGAGGATGCTTAAAGTTGGTTGACCTTAGTTATGTTAGCAAAGGGAACACAGTCTCACCTTCTATTGCCCCATGATTGTTTGAACCTGTCCATGCGCCGCCTGAAAATAGTGATCCCCTGAAGCTTGTTCTATTGTCTGATATGCTCTCCTTTACCTGTCTTTCAGTACTTAGGAGTTTTGAATTGCTTTTATGCTTTCTAACTTTGGTAATCGTTCTGGCTGACAGGCAAGACTATTCTCATAGCTCAGATATGGGAGTTCGAGAAAGCAGTGGTTTCAAGCTTGGATTCTATGCCAACTTAAACGTGCAAAATATTGCACAAGAATGGCTTGTCGAGAGCAGGAGGCTGTTTTATCTCAGAACCATCAACAGTGTCACAAATAACATCTATAAGGGCACCACTCCTCGACGGGCTGGGAACCTACAAAATGAACTCTCAGAAGATTGCAGGGGTTTAAACTACCCTTCCTTGTGCAATATAAGAGAACATGTATCATCCAAGTCAATTGTAAATAGACATGAAAATACTGAACTGGTCAAGCATAGTATGATAAATCAGCCTGTGCAATCAGTGTTCCCAGTAAGTGTTGTTAATAATAGTGTCAAACAGAACATGCCTAGAGGCCCAAATGTGGGGATTTCTTTGCATGACATCTCTAATACGGAGGTAATTTGGGAGCTGGATAATAAGGTTCATGATGGTGATGGCAAAAAGGTCAAGAAACTTGTAGTTAAGAAAAGGGTTTCATCTTTGCCAACTAAAGCATCCTTCTCCAAGGAATCTGTGGAAGCACGGAAGGAAGTTGCTGCCATCTACGACAAAGTTTTGGTAGTTGACAATATCCAGTCAGCTAGGACAGTTGTTCAACTGCTTACTACAAAGTACAAGAACTTTATTCATGCATGCGACACGGAGGTAAAAAGGAACCCTGCTTGATTTATTTGCTTTCTTATGTAGTGGTTTTGTTGTCCATCCTTATTCACCAAGGGAAATCATTTGTTTCACAAAGACAGCAAAATGTTCCATTGTTTATAGGTATTAGGTTTAAAGTTGAGTAATGTCTTTTTACTGTGAAGTGCCATCTGTCATGTATTACATCCTGTGTTTGTTCCAATTTCTTAGTTACCAGAAGAATCTTATTTCTGATAGTGATAGGTGATAGATTGTAATACCTGCAACTCCATTTCCTGACCCCAAGTATTTGGTCATTCTTGGTCTATTTTCTTCATGAATGTACCAAAATCCACCATAGAAAATGGAAGAATTTAAGTCAGATGTCATGATTCATGTTGAAGATTGCAATCTGTATCAGTTTTTCTTTGTTTCATGAGCTATGCTCATAATCTACTGCTAGGTTAGCAACCTATGAGCAGAAGTAAATTCAGTTGTAGTGATTGGAGTTTAATATTTGTGCAGGTAGCAAATATTGACGTCAAAGATGAGACACCAGTTGGTCATGGACAAGTAACATGCTTTAGCATCTATTCAGCAAATTCTAATGCACAGGTCGCTGATTTTGGAAATGGAAAAACTTGCATTTGGGTTGATGTTCTGGATGGTGGGAGGGATGTCCTGACGGAGTTTGCTCCTTTCTTTGAAGATCCATCCATCAAGAAGGTGCAATTCTTTTCCTCTTTGGAGTTTGGAGTAACTTTATGGCCACTTATTCTCCTTTTATGTGTTTGTTGAAAGTGTATTCTACACTTTCTTTATTACTCTATTTACTGTTACAGACTATACTTGAAACAAATTGGGTACACTTCACAATTTTAGCCTTCACCATTTTACAAGATTGTCAACATGGAAAAACTACAGGCTCTCTAACTGCAGACCATACCTGGTTACCCACCAAAGGCATCACATTCAACTACTTTTAGCTTTGTTTTCTTGAATTATCTGAAGTGAACATCCATTTTCTCAGGTTTGGCATAACTATAGCTTTGATAGCCATGTCATTGAGAACCATGGAATTAAAGTTGCTGGGTTTCATGCTGATACAATGCATCTTGCACGCCTTTGGGATTCATCAAGGAGAACTGATGGTGGATATTCTCTTGAAGGACTTACAAATGACCGTAGAGTCATGGATGTTGCTCCAGAGAATTTACCTAATGCTGGAAAGACATCAATGAAAACCATCTTTGGCAAGAAAAAAGTTAGAAAGGATGGATCTGAAGGGAAAGTCATAGCTGTTGACCCAGTTGAAAAGTTACAAAGGGAAGACAGGGAGTTGTGGATTTGCTATTCTTCACTAGATTCAATGAGCACCTTGCGGCTTTATGAGAGCTTAAAAAGAAAGCTTGAAACAAAGGAATGGATCTTTGATGGTTGCCCCAGGGGCACAATGTACGATTTCTATGAAGAGTATTGGCGTCCCTTCGGTGCCCTTCTTGTGAAGATGGAAACAGAGGGAATGCTTGTTGATCGTGGTTACCTTTCAGAGATAGAAAAGGCTGCTATTGCTGAACGAGAAGTAGCTGCAAATAAGTTTCGGAAATGGGCATCTAAATACTGTCCTGATGCCAAGTACATGAATGTGAATAGCGATACTCAAATTCGCCAACTTCTCTTTGGTGGCATTGAAAATAGGTACTGTTTTGCACTGATCCCTTCACTAACTTCATATACCTTCTTGCAACGGTATACCTTCCTGAGTGCACTTTATCTTTGGATCTTTATGAAAGGGTGCTAGTAATTATGATAGTGGTTTGGTGTAGAATACGTTAATTTGGTGGCAATTCATATGTACAGCTCCAATCCCCAAAGTCGATAGCATCCACAACCATTTCTAAGAGGAAAATGAATTCTCCTTTGCCTTTTGTATCTACTTACCATTTTGTGTATGTAATATACTAGGCAGAAGTGAACTGAATCTCTTTGGTTTTCTTTTGTATCTTCTAGTAATTGATCGTGCATACTCCCTCCGTCCCACAAAGACTGTTCGTTTAGCCTTCAAATTTTGTCCCACAAAGAGTGTTCTTTTAGATTGTAGTAAAGTCCATATAATTAAAGCAATATCAAATACCGAGAAATAATTGCATAGAGAAGGGCATGGAGCCAATCAAATGCTTAAGTAGAAGTTACTTTTCAGGTTCCAATGCATTTGCATTTATTGAAGATCTAGGGAACCAAATAAACAGCGCGGTCTTCAATCACAACTGCTATAGGTAATTAGGGGTAACATGGTCATTTTCCACTACTAGTAATATGTCTGAAATTTTCTAAACGAACAGTCTTTGTGGGACGGAGGGAGTATATCCTTGGAAACTGAAGCTTTCTTTCACATCATTTCTGTATAATTCCTAAAGGTGTTAACATTATTATCTTTGTAACAGACATAAATCTGGTGAAACCTGGCCACACAGTAAAACTTTTAAAGTGCCAAATGAAGAAAGTGTAGATACAGAGGGAAAGAAGACTTCAAAGTATCGTACAATCAAACTTTGCAGTATCGTTGAAGATCTGAAAATTGATATGTTCACCCCTAGTGGCTGGCCATCAGTCAGCGGTGATGCATTGAGAAGCTTGGCTGGTAAAATACCCACGGGACATATTTACACAATAGATGATAATGAAGGGGATGAAGAAGATACTAGTGGTTCTGAACATTCTGAGCAGGAAGTAGATGAAAGTTCCTCATATGGAACAGCATATGAAGCGTTTGGTGGAGGAAAGAAGGGAAAAGAAGCATGCAATGCAATTGCAGCTTTATGCGAAATATGTTCTATCGATTCATTGATATCCAATTTCATTCTTCCCTTGCAGGTTAGTCATCTGATCTTGTAAGTTGTCATTCCTACCTTACTGACAATGCAAATCAGGTTTCACTGGTGTGTGGTATGCTCACAGCTCAAAATTCTTGATGTTATGTGCTGTGAAACTGAAAGCTATAGCATCATCAGAAAATGTGCTGATTCACTTAGGGTTACAAGTTCTTTTTTCTTTTGCTTTTCCTTTTGTTGAGAGGAAGCATGGAATTCACTAAACTGTCAGTTTAAAGTTTAGTTGGTTTGCATTGGTAGCGTTTGTAAATTTTGTTTCTTTGCAAAACAGTTGTTGCATTTAGTTGTTATTATGATTGCATGTTTTTTGTTACTTCAATTCTACCATGATGATTCATTTCTTGTTCACCACTTCGCGATATATTTGAGGGCTTTAAAGGTGCTTAGCTACATCATGTTGGCATTGTAGTGTGGATTTTGAGTGAGAACATTGCTATGTAGTGTTTCTGCCAGCTTTTGCCAGCATAGCAGTTATGCTTACCTAACTGCGTTCAACTGCGAAGTGTTTCTATGTGTTGTGTATTTGAAAGCTTCCTTACTCCATGATAGGGAGATCATATATCTTGTGCCGCGGGGCGGATTCACTGTTCATTAAATATCAATACTGAGACAGGACGCTTGTCAGCACGAACGCCAAATCTACAGGTATCCATAATCTTTTGTTTTTATTTGGGATTTGTAAGAAGCTTTATAAATCTACATGGGATCTCTAAGGAGGTTTTTGTATCACCATCTCTGGATTGTTAAGGACAAAGATACAAACAAGTGGTAGTTACATGTTTATTCAAGAAAATAATCAAATGACAGTGCCAACTTTTGCTCACTGGTATTAAAAGCTACTGTTCCACAGAGGTCGTGGTCCAAGATGTATGTGTTATGTGTAATGTCTGCTGATTACAGCCTGAGGCTTCAGCATTCACCAGAGGCAATATAAATGAAATCCTCCACAGGAATCTGATAAAAATCATTAACTTACCTACCTGACTTTTGCCATATCTCACTACTCTTTTGAGTGAACATCAGGTTACACATTTCAAATATTCATTTCTTAATGGACTGCAGCTACTTTTAGGCTTCATAACATATATCCGTCTGGATAAAAATATATTTAGCTCCACAAGTGGCAAATGGTTTAATTCTAGTTGTGATATAGTTTAGATATGGTAAATGGTGCTCACTGCTAAAGTAGCACCTTATTCGTTTGGTCCAATGTTATTAATTGAACTCAATATGTGCCCCTTTCCAGAATCAACCTGCCCTTGAAAAGGATAGGTATAAGATTCGCCAAGCCTTCGTTGCAGCTCCAGGAAATTCTCTTATTGTTGCTGATTATGGTCAGGTGTGCTAACTAGTGCTCAATAGTCATGTTTTCGTCCTTGAATTGCCTGAGCAATTTCATTCTTAGTCTCTTATTAAAGCCATGTTTTAATGTAGCTGGAGCTGAGGATCTTAGCCCACCTTACTAACTGTAAAAGCATGCTGGATGCTTTCAAGGCTGGTGGTGATTTCCATTCTAGGACCGCCATGAATATGTACCAGCATATCCGTGATGCTGTTGATGAAAAGAAAGTTCTTCTTGAGTGGCACCCTCAACCTGGTCAAGAGAAACCTCCAGTGCCTCTATTGAAGGTACACCAAGTGCTACTAGTTTTTTTTCAGCTCTGGTGTTTCTTATAAACTGTCTTGATTCATTTTATTTGTCCTTTACTTTATATCTACATATCACATTTTTGATGCAATAATCTCCCCAGCTTGTTGTCCATTCAATCAAATTCCTATTTCCTTTTCTAAATGATATAGGGATATATACCTGAGGAAGAGTATCTGCATTCCCAAAAACCCTAAACAGGGTATAGAGGATGTAATATACATGGGCCCCTATGGGCCACAATGCCCTATGGGCTCAATACACTCCAACACCCCCCCCGCAGTCTGAACAACCGGCGCAACGGTGTTCAAGACTGGACAAGAAGAGAGTACAAAGGGCAAATACCCCCCCGCAGCCACAACTAGCCACCGGCTACGTTGAGGCTGGATCGAAACTCCGAGAAGGTCGAGGAGGGCAGCCCCTTGGTGAAGACGTCAGCAAACTGGGAGGTAGTCGGGACATGGAGGACCCGAACATCGCCGATTGCGACTGTCGCACACGAAGTGTAGGTCGATCTCCACGTGCTTTGTCCGCTGATGCTGGACGGGGTTGGTGGAGAGATACACGGCGCTGACGTTATCGCAGTAGACGAGCGTGCTCTTGGCGAGCGGGCTGTGGAGCTCCGCCAAGAGCTGTCGGAGCCAGGACGCCTCCGCTACGCCGTTAGCGACAGCCCGGTACTCCGCCTCAGCACTGGAGCGAGAGACAACCGGCTGCCGCTTGGATGACCAGGAGACCAGGTTGCCGCCCAGGAAGACGGCGTAGCCGGAAGTGGAGCGACGGGTGTCCGGGCAGCCAGCCCAGTCAGCGTCGGTGTAGACCACCAGCTCAGCAGAAGACGAGCGGTGAAGTACCAGGCCGAGGTCCACAGTGCCACGGACGTAGCGGAGGAGACGCTTCAGCGCAGCAAGGTGTGACTCCCGGGGATCATGCATATGGAGACAGACCCGCTGGACAGCGTAGGTGAGATCCGGCCTGGTGAAGGTGAGGTACTGCAAAGCACCAGTCAGACTCCGGTAGGCAGTAGGATCAGCCACCGGATCACCCAGATCGGCGGACAGCTTCGCCTGAGTGTTGACAGGAGTGGAGTAGGGCTTGCAATCAGTCATCCCAGCCCGCTCCAGGATATCGAGTGCGTACTGCCGCTGGTGCATGAGTAGACCAGACGGGCGAGGCTCAACAGTGACGCCCAAGAAGTGGTGGAGCTGACCGAGATCCTTCATAGCAAACTCCTGCTGCAGAGAGGAGATGACACTCTGAAGCAACTGCTGACTAGAGGCTGTGAGCACAATGTCATCAATGTAGAGCAGCAGATAGGAGGTCTCATCCCCTCGGCGGTAGACGAAGAGAGACGTGTCAGACTTGGCCTCGGTGAACCCCAATGTCAGCAAGAACGTGGCGAACCGAGAGTACCAAGCCCGAGGAGCCTGCTTCAGCCCATAGAGAGATTTGTTGAGCCGGCAGACCATATCCAGACGACTCGAATCCACAAATCCCGCTGGCTGAGAGCAGTAGACAGTCTCTAACAGAGTGCCGTGAAGAAACACATTCTTCACGTCCAGTTGGTGGACAGGCCAAGAGCGCGAGAGCGCAAGCGACAGGACAGTGCGCAACGTAGCAAGCTTCACGACAGGGCTGAAGGTCTCATCATAGTCCACACCAGGCCGCTGAGTGAACCCCCGGAGAACCCAGCGAGCCTTGTAGCGCTCCAGTGTGCCATCAGCCCGACACTTATGTGTCCAGATCCACTTGCCAGTCACCACATTGCAACCAGACGGACGCGGCACGAGGTCCCACGTCTGGTTGGCAAGAAGAGCCGCGTACTCCTCTTCCATCGCGTGACGCCAGTGAGGATCCGCCAAGGCGTCGCGGACAGAGGAGGGTACTGGAGAGACCCGCGGCTCTCCCTCGGCGGCGGAGAGAGTCGCGGCCTGAGAGGCCATCCGCCGAGTCACAATGGGATGGATATGCCGAGGATCCTGATGGATGACTGGCGGGTGGTATACCTCCGGCTCGACACGAGAGGGAGCCGGAGGAGGCGGCGGCGGCGACGGCGCCGGCGTCGGCACGACGCCTCCGGAGCAAGAGGCGGCGCTAGTGTCGGCGCCGAACGACGCCGGTACACCTGCACCGGCTCAGTGTACTGCGGTGGTGTCGGGGTCGGCGCCGAGCGACGTCGGTACACCTGCACCGGCTGGGCGTACCGCGCAGGTGCACGTGAAGGCACCAGGGCCGCGCGCGGCATGACCGGAGGTCCGGGAACCGCGCGTGGCGCGACCGCGGGCACCGGGGCCACGCTCGACGCAGCAGGGATCACCGGAGACGGTGCCGGCCGGGGAAACCTGCAGGAAAAGGACAGACAGGTAACGGTGGCTGAACCACCGGGTCAGTCGGAAACAGAGTCTCCAGCTCGGGGTTAGGAGAAGGTGTAGAGGAGGTAGAGTAGGGGAAATCCGACTCGTCAAAGATGACGTGTCGGGCGATCAGAACGCGGCGAGAGGTGAGGTCGAGGCATCGGTACCCCTTGTGGTCAGGGGAGTACCCGAGGAACACACAACGAGTCGATCGGGGCGCCAGCTTGTGAGAAGTGGTGGCGGAGGTGTTAGGGTAACACGCACACCCAAAGACCCGAAGGTGGTCGTAGCGAGGAGGGGTACCGAAGAGAGCGTGGTGTGGAGTGGGAGCAGGAGAAGCAGTGGACGGAAGACGGTTAAGCAGGTAGGTGGCGGTGTGGAGGCTCTCAGCCCAGAAGCGCGGGGGCAGAGAGGCCTGGATCAGAAGGGTGCGCGCAACGTCGTTCGTCGTGCGAATCATCCGCTCAGCCTTGCCGTTCTGAGGAGAGGTATACGGACAAGACATACGCAGCTGAACACCCCGAGACAGGAAGAAGGACCGGGAGGTGGAGTTATCGAACTCCCGCCCATTGTCACACTGGACGGCCTTAACTGTGAGGCCGAACTGAGTGGACACCCAGGCAAAGAAGTGGAGGAGGGTGAGGAAGGTCTCAGACTTGGCGCGCAAAGGAAAAGTCCAAGAGTAATGAGAAAAATCATCAACAATGACCAGATAATATTTATAACCAGACATGCTGAGTACAGGAGATGTCCACAGGTCACAGTGAATCAGATCAAAAGCATGCGCAGCATGTGAAGAAGAAGAAGAAAACGGAAGTCTAACATGACGACCTAACTGGCACGCATGACAGAGGTGCTCAGCAGGAGCCTTAGTACAAGGAGCATCGGTACTACGGCTGAGCTGAGCCAAAACGTCGCGGCCGGGGTGACCAAGCCGGCGGTGCCAGGTGGTGGAAGAAGGTGTCACGGCAAAAGCAGCAGACGAAGAAGCCGAAGGCGAGGCAGCGGAAGCAGGAAGCCGAAGGTTGTAAAGGGGCCCCGGGCTGTCACATCGGAGAAGTGGACGCCGGGAAGCCGAATCCTTCACAGTAAGACCAGAGGAGTCAAATTCGATAGAACAGGAGTTGTCAGCAGTAAACTGGCGAATGGAAAGAAGGTTGTGAACCATTTGAGGAGCAACAAGAACATTAGGAAGACGAGGAGCAGAACCCACGGCGGTGACAGGAAGGCAAGACCCATCACCAACCATGATAGAAGAAGGACAAGAGGGGTGTGGGGGTCGGACAGAAGAGAGGATACCGGCATCAGGAGTGGTGTGGAACGAGGCACCCGAGTCGGCGATCCACTCGGTGCTGACCGGCGGTGTTAGTCCCATGGTGCTAAAGGACTGCGCCAGAGCGGCCTGGTCCCACCCCCCAGGCCAGGTCGGCTGCTGGCTAGGCTGAGCGGGCGGGGTCCAGGACGGCGCGAAGAATGGAGCAGCACTAGTGAACATGGCCGCCGGCTGGAGCTGAGGACGAAGCCCCCCTACCGGACCCTGGAGCGGCCACATCGAGATGCGCCCTGACCATGGGTTGCTAAAGGATGGCCAGGGCGTACCTCCAGGGGCAGGGGCAGGAGCGGGAGCCGAGGTCGACGCGCTCCGACGGCCCCCACCGGTACCGGTATCCCCAAGAGCAGAGCCACCAGTGCCACCACCACCACCCCATCGCCGGCGACGTCCACGCCCCCCCCCCCCCCCCCCTCCTCCGGTCTGCCCGGCGGGAGCAGCCCCAAGGAGGGAGGTGGTAGGAGCAGCGGAGGAGGCCGGTGGAGCAGCAACGAGCGCGGCGGGGCTGGGTGAGGAGGATCCGGGCGCGAGACCCCTGATACCATGAGGAGAGTATCTGCATTCCCAAAAACCCTAAACAGGGTATAGAGGATGTAATATACATGGGCCCCTATGGGCCACAATGCCCCATGGGCTCAATACACTCCAACAATACCGTTCCTGTACTTTTGGGATTTATGAACTTTTTAATCCTATTTCACTCGTGGAATGGTGTCATTCCACAATATTTGTTGGATAGACCAATCCATTGCACAAAGTTTTTCAATTTCCATTCTATCAGGATGAATGCACTCACCCCTGGCATGGGGCATTACACTAACCAAGAATGCCATTGTATTCCATGCATGTGTTGTTGAGCAGCATTTATGTACCTAAATGTTTGAACTCTCACATCAGAAGCGAACCTTAAATGACAGTAGCGAATTTTTGCAAGAGCAGGTACCCTTGTACATTGTGTACGAGGACAGGCTTGTGTTTTTAGAGAAGATACATCCATTTTTTTATCTATTACTACCGAGCAGGAATTTTCTTGTGTGCTTTCAGTTTGCTAAATCCTTCATGCCCTGCTGTTAGTATTATATGATTAAGGAAATATATTTACATAGATTTTACAGAACCTCATAAGAGTATATGAAATAGATATACCCATGTGAATTGTGATGAAGTTGAATCAAATTTAGTGTTTCCATTTTAGGATGCTTTTGGTGCTGAGAGGAGGAAAGCTAAAATGCTTAATTTCTCAATTGCGTATGGAAAGACAGCTGTTGGGCTATCTCGAGATTGGAAGGTATGAAACTAATTACTACCAACCTACATCTGCATTTAAAATTAGGATAGTAGCGTCATCGCTGTCATCAAACTATGCAGGAAATTACTTGATCTGTAATCGATCATTTCCTTTTAGAGTTGACTAGATTCTTTATATCACAACTCACCCAGGCACCCCAGCCAGACAGCAATAGATGGTTTCTAGGAGAGTTTTCATGATTTGAGTCTCACTGCTGAGGATGCTTTGTTCCCTTAGTTCTTTTTTCCCAGCTTCTGAGATACATGGCTTATTAGCTCTCTATTTAAATTTCTAACATGTTAGAAATTGGTCATTGCCAATTCAATTAATCATATATGTTTTCCCCTTCAAGTTTTATACTTGCTATGGTATTTTTCTTTAATGGAAGTGTTATAACCATATCCGGAGTTGTTCTCTAGGTTTCTGTTAAGGAGGCGAGGGATACACTCAAGCTATGGTATGGAGATAGAAAAGAAGTGTTAGCTTGGCAAAAGAGGCAAAAGAAGCTTGCACACGAGAAATGCGAAGTTTACACTTTGCTTGGGCGATCGCGCCGTTTTCCTAACTTGACTCAATTTGGTCCTGGTCAACGAGGTCATATTGAGCGTGCTGCTATAAATGCACCAGTGCAGGTACTTATTACTAGTTGTGGCTCGACAGTTATGCTTCATTACTTCTCAAACTTGATCTTCAGCTTGGTACCTGTCTGATCCTCAGGGAAGTGCAGCAGATGTTGCTATGTGTGCCATGCTTGAGATTGAAAGGAATACCCGTCTTAAGGAGCTTGGTTGGAGGCTCCTATTGCAGGTTCATCTTTTGTTTGTACAAAACAATGCATTCTGCCTGACAACTTTACATCTTAAAAGAAGGGCAAACCACTATCGTGTTTTCTTTGATGTAAATGAAAAGGAAGTCAATGGACAACAATAGCACATATTCCATAACATCATTCACTCAACATTTGCATTTGTTTGCATCTGTCAGGTGCATGACGAAGTGATACTGGAAGGGCCTTCGGATTCTGCTGAGATGGCCAAGGCCATAGTGGTGGAGTGTATGTCCAAACCTTTCTATGGAACCAACATCCTGAATGTCGACCTGGCTGTTGACGCCAAGTGCGCAAAGAGCTGGTATGCTGCCAAATAGACTCTGGACACATCGTCATCCTAAAAATGTCCAGATGCACGTTTGCCTGTCACAAGGTTGATGACAATGGTGCGATCAAGACCTCCCCGTTCAGATAAAAAAAAATGGTGGACTTAAAGTCATCCTGGAGACTGCATCTCCTGGATCACGTTTGAAGCGGTAAACCCAACCACAACAGGATCACACGCCCATTTCTTGGTTGCAGCAGAACAGTGAAAGACCGAAGACTTGCTGGCAGTTGCCTGGAGTTGTTGTGAATGTACACTAGTAGTGTAGTAGCACGTAGATTTCTTGTAGTGTAGGTTCTCAGTTAGGGTCAGATCAGAACTTGAGGTGGCTTGATCATGAGAGAAGTAGCAGTGCCAAAGCATGCTATTTTGTTCATAAGATGACTTGTCCAGCGTGCTGGTTCATTAGGTTAGTTTCCTTACTTGTTCTGTTCCAGTGAGACCAGACTATCGTCGGGCTTGCGGCTGGTGATGCTGGGCTTTTGTTGGTCGAGGGATAACACAGTTCAGCTTTTAGCACGAGCTATGTATTGTCTCCCTTTCTCTTGAGCTAAGTTATTCAGCAATTCTGTGTTATTGGGGGATTGGACCTGGGTTCAGCAACAACCGCACCTGTTGTCACAAATATTGCAAACAAGCACTCCTCTGGATTCTAGATTCATAGTGTTTGCCATGCATCTAGCTATAGTAAAATTTATAAATTTAGAAAAATCAAGATTACCTATATTTTAAAACGGGGAGTAATATTCTAGACAAACCTACTTGTATCACTTTCGAGTAACCGTACTCAACTGATACAAACTAAATATAAATTTAATTTCAGAATGATCCATTTAACATAACCGTAAAGCATCTCTATTTGTGACAGGAGGGCGTATCTATCTTTTAAGCCCCAGGGTACCTTTTAAGCTCTACGGGGACCTCCCGCACCCCAAAACCCGACTTCTCTACTTTCTATTACACGTCAGCTAAGAACATCCACGATCCCTCCATGCAGGATGATTTTCATAATACTAATTATACCGCCACGTAGAATAATTTTCATAATATTAATTATACCCCCACATAGAACTTTTAACTTATATGGTACATAATAAACGAGAGATAGAGAGTGGAGAGAGGAAGAAACTAGATCTCGTGCAATATCCAATATCAACACGTAAACCAATATATTAGACACTATAACCTATGCATTAGGAGTGAGGTGGATCTTCATAATAAATGGAGAATAAATACGATAGGTGGAGAAAAGATGATAAGTTTAATAAAAATCCACACCAAGACATTATGGGTTGTAGATTGTAGTTTTCTAAAAGTGATGTCTTGATCATATGACAACATAGATATTACCTAAACACACTATAGGTTAGGATTGTCCTAACTCCCTTCCATCTTTAAGTGACTGATAAATAGGACGTATGTATGAAATTCTAAATTTCGCAATCACACGCTCAAAAAACCCCTTTCATGAAAATAGCAACCTTAGAAAAAGAAAAAGAATTGTATAAGAATTTAGCTTAAATGCAGCACAAGTGCACAAGTACTCCTCCCATCCAGGCATCCTGCCCGTCCGATCCGGAGACGGAATCCGAGCTTCCTTTCGAGCGAAGCAAACCCAGAGCCGAGGTCTCCTGGCTCCCGATTCTGACTTCGCCAAAGTTTGCTTAATCCCAGCCATAATCACCCAGACAAAACCCCACCCGGAAACAGACAGCGAGGATCCCCCGATCCGCCGTCCACGTGTCGGCAACAGACGGCCCGGATCCTCTCGCAGTGGAGCAGGTGCCCCCGTCGCGTGCTACGCGCACCCACCGACCTGACCCCCGTCGGCTCCGCCTCCACCTCATCGCCTCCCTCAAATTCCCTCCTCTCCTCTTCTCCCCCCTCTTCAGATCGAAGCCCACGCGCTAATCCCCCGCCGCTCGCGCGCTTCCGATCGGGCGGCCGCTTCCCACCCCACCTCACCCCTCGCCGGGCGCCATGTCGATGCTGGACGCCTTCTTCAAGGGCGGCGGCGGCGGCGGCTTCCGCGGCGCCAAGTGGTAAGTACGCGCGGGGTTTCTGGCTCTGGGGGGGTCTCCGAGCGGGGATTTGGGGAGCTTTGGTTGCTTGTTCGATTCGCGTGGTCTCGGTTCTGATCGGGCTTCCTGGTGTTGTGTTGCGTGCCGGCGGTCTGGGAGCGCAGCAAGACGCTGCTGAAGCTGACGATCCCGCGGATCAAGCTGCTGCGGAACCGGCGGGAGCTGCAGCTGCGCCAGATGCGGAGGGACATCGCCAAGCTGCTCGAGGCGGGGCAGGAGGCCACCGCGCGAATCAGGGTACGGGGCCTCTCGTGCCTCTGGATTTACTGCTCCGGGTGGAGTCGCTACTGGTTTTGGTGTCGTTCCTGGCTAATCGGATGATGCTGCTGCTGACGCTGCTGCAGGTGGAGCACATCATCCGGGAGGAGAACATGATGGCCGCGCAGGAGATCCTCGAGCTCTTTTGCGAGCTCATCGCCGTCCGCCTGCCCATCATCGAGGCGCAAAAGTCCGTTCCTCTCTCGCTTTCCATTTCACAACCCGTAACTGCAGACGCTATTGGTCATGCTGTCATTTGTCGGTCTAAGGATCATGGGCATTGCAATCTAAACTAGTTGTCACTTGATTGCCCCTTGACGTGGCAAAGTCTGCTGGAGCAGCAGTGCGTTTGCTTGGGATTTCTAATGACTTGTTAACAATTACTTTTGTTGCCCAAGGACTTTTTGAGGTGTTTTTGTATTGTGTGAAGTTTGATGTGTTGAGACACCACTTCAGCACCAGCTTCACTGCAGTCTCCTATTAGTGGACAGTTGGTTGCTAATTTGTGGTTCAATATGGCGTGCCATTAGTGCCACCGTTATTAAACTTTAAGATGGTACATTTCCTTAATATTTGAATAGTGTGTTAGTTTGCTGTGGACCTAACTGCCATACCTAAATATTAGTCATTACTTCACTGCTGTAGTCGATTATGGCTGTTTTTTTTCCTGGTTGAAACAATGTGTTTCTAGCAGATTTTGGCCCTGAAGAAAGCATTAGTTTGCTATGTTCATATGATCATATCTCAACAGAGAGAAAGGATCTTCATTCTTGTATCCTCTGCATTGTTATATTCCTTATTATTTGTTTCTTTAGACACGAGTCTTACATAGTCTGGGTTCTGAGGATGTCACTAAAATTCTATCCAGCTCTTAAATAGAAAAGAGGTCCACATTAGATGAAAAAAGTGAAACTGTTTTTGTGACTCAAAATGTAATTAACATGCTACAATAGTTTTGTAGGCTTGCAGATGTGTGTGACTGATATGTGTTTCTTTCTTGTTTTACCTTCTTCAGGGAGTGCCCCATTGATCTCAAAGAAGCAATATCCAGTATCTGTTTTGCTGCTCCAAGGTGTGCAGACCTGCCTGAACTGATGCAGGTTCAAATGATGTTTGCAACTAAATATGGGAAGGAGTTTGTTGCTGCAGCTTCAGAGCTGATGCCAGATTGTGGGGTCAATCGGCAGGTCATATGACGCTTTTAATTGGAAGTAATTTAATCATGCTATCTGGTAGCTTGAATGTTCATAACATATCAAAATGAATGCTGTTGCAGATAATTGAACTACTCTCTATCCGTCCCCCTCCTGTTGATGCAAAGTTGAAACTGCTGAAGGAGATCGCTGAGGAGCATGAAGTTGATTGGGATCCATCAGAGACGGAAACAGAATTTCTGAAACCTCATGAAGACCTATTGGTAAATAATATATTTACTTACAATTAACCATGGTTAATTTAGTAATTTGAATCTCACTTGATACAATGTTTCCGTTCTTAGAATGGACCAACCTATTTCAATGGTTCCACATTACCTCTTCCCAAGGAGAAACATGAGGAAACAGTAGCTGCAAGTGCTGCAGAGCAACCTGATGAAGACTATGAGTCAGATACTGGTCTCGAGTCACTGGATTTGCCTGAAGTCCCGAAAGCTGCGATTCGTCCACCTACTGATGCACCATCAACTCCAGATATTGGTCCACGTGATCAACGCTCCCAATCAATTCCTCATGACTTCTCAAATCCCAATTTGCCTGAAGTCCCAAAAGCTGCAATTCGTCCACCGTCTGATGTGCCATCAACCCGAGATATTGGTCCACATGTTCAAAGCTCCCAGTCAATTCCTCATGAATTCTCAAATCCTACCGACTTGGAGGAGAATCCAACAGCTGATGGTATTTTTAGGATTCAAATGAAAAGCTTGGAACATCTTGTTTCTGCACCATCTGCTCAGTCAAGCATACCAGATTCGCCAAATGAAAAGAAGCAATTTATTCCTTTCACCTCGCCCCCACCAGTTATTACTACTTCTTCGATGGAGAAAACTGAGTCAATCCCCTCACCTTCTCCATCTCCTCCAGTGAAGCCAGCAGAGCCAGAAATCTTCACTAAGAAAATCGATGAAGTGCCTCCTACTGATTACATGTTCTCGAGACAACCAGAACAGGTACACACAATCTCACATACTGGGAGCGGGACAGAAATAGACTTGGACGATGTATTATCTGCTGCTCAAACAGCAGCTGAATCAGCAGAGCGAGCTGCATCAGCGGCCCGTGCTGCTGCAAACCTTGCGCAGCTGCGAATTGCAGATCTGAAGAAGAATACCAAATCTTACGGTGATGGTGTCCCAAAGGAAAGCCATCATCAGACTGAGGCAACGCAGAAACCAGTATTTGATCACCAGGACTCCTTTACCAACAACACACAGGACTATGTGCCTTCCCCTGTACCACTGAGGTCGCCATCTTTGGAAGATGATCCATATTTCTCCTATCCCAACCTGTTCTCGCCACCGAAACCATGAGGATGGAATGAAGGTTTGCACGTAGTTGTTCAGCATAGTTTGAAGCCTCTGCAATATCATCACTTCAGCTCTGTTCTGTCTTCCTGTGTTTGGCTGTCGCCCGGAAACTTCTGTGTATGCTGAGTTGATACGAAAACAACTAAAGGAGACTACTGCGTTGTTACTCGATTATTACAATACCTGTCTTGTTGAGTCTCTGTAAATTGTACATGTGTGATGTTTGTATCAGTTTCCGAAACATTTATGCAGTTCTACAGGTAATAACGGAAACTGAATCATAGCAAATAATATTCCTTGTCATTTGTTGTGGTACTCTGTCTAGATGATTGTTCCACTCGACATCTTGCGCGTGTGATGGCCGTGATATCCAATTTATCATGCTTTTCTGGAGCGTGTGATGGCTGAAACAGCCAAACAGGTGATGCCAGGATATACCTTTTTTCTTTTGCCATTTGTCTCGCTGTTTGCAATATTTGTTTCATCACTACTTATATAACTATGTTTCATATATAATAGTATAATTGGGATTGGCTTTTGGGCTTATGCTGCTAGGAGAATTTGTCATTGCGTTTCCGGTGAATGAAAATCCTGTCACATCAGGGATCACGTAATGTTGTTCTTCCGGAGGGAAAGCTTGTGCCGGCCGGCACAGCGGGCGCATCTCGCTCCTCGCCAGCGACTTCTCAATGGAGCACAAGCCTGCACCCCAGCCGTGCCACCAGGCCGCTCTCCAGCAATCGAAGCACATGGAACACTCCTCGACGACGACCCTCCTTTGCTTGCCGTGTCCCCGTCGACGATCTGCTGCAGACGGGGAGGCATGTGGCGGCAGGGAAATATCAGAAGTCACGCGTGTTCCAGCTTCAAAAAAAATTATTCCATATTTAAAAATATTCCATAAAATAATTATTTAAGTGTGATTTTATTTTGAAGGTTTCGTCGTAAGAAATACAGTCGTGCAGTCGGATTCTGATTTAGATATACGTTTTGAAAAAATATAACCGTATTAACTTCACTGTAGCCACTGCGGCGGCGGCGGCGGCGGCGGGGGATCGCTGGCGCCACCAGGCAGGCCTTTGCAGCTGCTTGCGGAGCAGGCCGGGGTAGACCAGCGGGCCCAGCGAGGAGCCCGCCCACTCTCCGAGTGGGCTGGAATCTCGACCTACCTCGCTGGACAAAGAAGTACCGTATAAATCCAAGGAACAAGTAGTACCGCCCATCTGAAGCTGTAACTTGAACGCCGCTCGCATCGCTCCTCTGGGGGCGGCTCGGGCGGACGCCGAGCACCGCGCGGCGCCGCCCCCTACACGGCCCCTCTTCCTCGCCGCTGCCTGAGTAGGCCGGCGGAAGCCTGCCCGGCTGCTATGAAGGCGGCGGCGGGTTCTATTCCCCTGCGGTGGCAAGAATCCTTCGTCTTGACGCGTCCGCAAGCTCGGCGGCCGGCCAGCCGGTTCCAGCTCGCCGGTGAAAGAACCTCCATCTCCGTCACCTGATCTAGACCCTGCGTGTCTGGATTTGGGCTCGGGGATGTGGGGGCAGCGTCTGCGCGGAGGCGCGTCGGTGATGGCCGGCGGCGGCGCCTGCGAGGGAGTGCGATGGAGCGAGGGCCGGGCGCGGCGGCGCGTCGCGAGGAGGCAAGCGTGAGGGGCCGCGCGGCAGCTGCGGACGGCCTGAGTGCGAGGTGCTGTGGCTGCCGGGCGAGGCAACGCGGCGACGGTGCAGCCTGGTGGCCCTCCGGCGACTGGATCTGCCGTCCCCTGGGGCGGACCCATCCCCCATCTTGCCGGACCTGATGCTGCAGTAGCGGGTCTGGTGGGATGCGGCCGTGTGTCTGCGGGAGGAGGCTTGCGTGCCGGTTCGAGGTGTCGGGCCGTTGCGGGCGGTGACGACTGTGCGCCGATGATGCGATGAGGCGTCGTGGTGGCGCGGCCGAGGAGGTCTACGCGCGGCGCGAGGAGGCATCGCGGTAGCGCCGCTCCGGGAGGCTTCCATGGCTGCGATCTTGGGATTGCCGGGGCGATGATGTGCTGTGGTTGGGATGGGATGCTCCTGGCGAAAGCCTTGGCCGGTGATGGCGGCGGCGTCTAGAGCGTCGCCCTCCCCGTTGGGGCATCATCTTGCAGATTCTATGACGGCGTCTAGGGCGTTGCTCTCCTCGTTGGGGGCGTCATCTTACTCTCCCCGTTGAGGTCGTCACCTTGCAGATCTGGACGAACGATGATGGCGCCACTGGCGTCCCCCACTCCTTGGAGGCATCGTCTCTAGAGACCTATCCCGGCTCGTGGCCTTGCTGGAGACGGCAAGGGAGGCTGTTGCCGGTAGCGGCGCAAGGCAGCATGGTGTAGAATTTTGAGCTTGATAGGGTTACTGAGCTCATGTGGAGGCAATCGCAGTTCTGGTGGCGGATAAGGGTTATCGCTTTGTTGTCGGTTATACTGCTTGCAGGCGGCTGACGTTGCTTGGCAACTGTGAGTGCGGTGGGACGGCGTTAGAGGACTGTGCTTGCACTGTGCTTGCAGGAACGACAATGTGAGATGATTTGGCTTGCAGCGGACTACGGCGGGTGACTTAGCTTTGTTGTGCTACTCTGGTGTGGTACATCGTCGGAAGGTGGAGCAAGCGACTTCTTCGACTTTTGTCTCAGCGGTGAAGGCTATATGCGTGGGTGGAGCAACGAGGCGAAGCAGGACGGGGACTTTGGGAAGCGGGGCAGCTTTGCCCTCCATTCTGATGGTGACAATAGAGACAGATTCGTGACATGGGGTGCTGTGGTGGATGTGGCGAGGCCCCCGCATATGATTTTTTCTTTGAGGCGACGAGGAGTCCAACGGCGAGCGTGGCGAGGACCCCGCATGTTTGTGTTATCATGATGGCGACTGCGAGGCACCATGCGAGAGGTCCGGATCAGGTGGTTTCACTTTGTCAGGTGGAGTGTGATGTTGCAGCGGCACTACGGCAAAGGGTCCCGCATGATGGTGGCCTTCTTGTATGGTGCCGTCTGTTTTTCCTCAGTTCTTGTTGGCGACGGATCACGCTGGGAGATTTTGGCAACTTTTTGTGATTGAGATTGTTGGTGGGGGTTGCGTCAAAAAGGTTTTCGATCCGGCTGGCGTGTATTATTCTGTTGAGTTGAACATTTAAAGTGTGCTAATATTTCCGCTACCAACTATATTTTCAATTTCGCTTTCCTAACAGAGCTCTTCCGATTTCGTGAAAGGTGGCAGGCTCCCGACCGTTACACGCTCAGCCAATACCTGCGATTGGACTGACATCCAAAATCCAATTGAAGGAATCCAATTTAAATCCAGCTAAAATCAGACAATCACCGGTCCAATCCTAATAGTTACTATCTCGTTAGGAGCTTGCCACCGCAACTATTGCAGAAATGATCTTTCATCTTCCTCATTTATCCTGGCTAGTTTTGAATCCGGAACCAATGAGCATTAGTCTTGGATTCAACTGCTAGAAACCTATCGAGAGGAGGAAGATTTATGGTATCGAAAGTTTAAAACATATCGGCGGTGTTGTTTCGGCTGCTACACTTCCAGGCGTGTATCTCGACATTATTCTAATCCATCGGTGCTGCAACGAGGTGCACCTGCCCCTCATTATTTTTTCATGATTATTGTCACGCTTCCTAAATTACCCACTAATAATCTTCTTGGTAAGTTTTGGCTCCTTCTAAATAAGTTTTACCATTGGTTTCAACGATGAAACCACTTTTTTTACCGAAGCTATTTTTAATTTTTTATAAGGTAAGCAGATTCTTAATAATAATGTGGTAATTAACATGGACTATTTGAGTTAGTTTAGATTCTTAATGTTCATAAAATCCAACAGTGTATATTCTTCTCCTTTTTCGACTAATATGGAAATTTCTAGAGTCTTTTTTTTATTAATATGGAAATTTCTAGAGCCTCTCGACGAATATAGTAGCTTCATTTAACACTACCTTATTAATATTATAATAAATTGTTCCCAAAATTTAATTTCTGAAAAATTGTGATGTGTGCTTATGGTACTTTTAACTTTTTTCTAGAATATTTTTCTATAATTTGGAACATTAGGAATCGGATAGATTTTGGCTGAAAAAACATATCAACATATAAATAGTGCTTTTTCTCGAATGCCTAGGAGAGTCACGTATCATATAAAGAAAGAAGATTTAGTACATGATGCGCAATGGTTATCCATGCGGCACATAATACGGTAAAGTTTGCTATTACACGGTGGATCACGACCGCTCCTGCTTTAAACCAAAGATCGCCTTTGTGCTAGATCTTCAGCAGCAGGGTCTGCGCATAGCAAACTAGTAATATTGCATTTTCGTAGTTTAAATACTGGTAACACGCAATCTAAAAAAAATTATGACTGGAGGGAGTATTATTGCAATTATTTTGTAAGTTCACAAGTGAACACAGGGCTGACTGTCTGAACTCTGAATGATAGAGGCCCATACATGTGAACCCAGCCATCTATCCTTTGGCGGCACGCGGCAGTGACTAGACGCCTGGAACCGGAACGCGAAGGATGGGGCGGAGCAGGAGCCTGGCTTTCCGGTGCGCGGTGAGGCCGAACGCCTCGGTCATGTCGACCTCGGCGGCGCCGGGCGCCTCCCAGTCGAAGTGGAGCAGGAGGCTGGCGAGCGCGAGCTCCATGTTGGCGAGCGCAAACCCCAGGCCAGGGCACATCCTCCTCCCGGCACCGAACGGCAGGAGCTCGAAGTCGGTGCCCCTGAAGTCCGCCGCGCCGCCGCCGCCGGCCTCGAACCGCTCCGGCCGGAACGCGTCGGGATCCCCCGGCCAGTAGCGCTCGTCGCGGCCCAGCGCCCAGGCGTTCACCATGACCGTGATGCCCCGCGGCACGTCATAGCCCAGCACGCGGCAGGGTTCCTGGCACTCCTGCGGGATCAGGAACGGCAGCGGCGTGTGCAGCCGGAGCGTCTCCCGGATGACGAGGGGCAGGTACCGGAGCTCCGCGAGCCTGTCCTCGCACACCGATCCGTGGGCGGCGAAGGCGTGCCGCACCTCCGCCGTCGCCCGCTCCATGACCTTCGGGTTCTGGACGAGCTCCGCCATGGCCCACTCCAGCGTCGGCGCTGTCGTCTCGCTGCCGGCAAAGATGTCCTGCGAGCAACACATGCATTTCACAGAGAAGCCAATCAGCAGCTATATGAAGCTAATCAGCTAACCAATGGATCTGATTAATGAGTTAAAGATTGCTTACAACGATGACGACCTTGATGACGTCCATGTCGAGCGGGATCGGCAGGTCACCGTCCTGCTGTACCTTCAGCAGCACGTCGAGGAGGTCTTTGACCTCGCCGCCGCCGCCGTTGCGCATCCTCTCCAGGTGCTCCTCGATGATGCCGTCGAGGATCCCGAACACGGTGTCACGGATCTCCTCGCAGCGGCGCACGGCGCCGCTGAGCCGGCCGACGATCCGGGAGGACGGCCACAGGTCGGCCATGTTAAACCCGGCAGAGAGCACGATGGCGCGGTCGAGCACACGCAGGAAGACCTCGCGGTCCTTGAACCGGTCACCCATCGCGGCGCGCATCGTGGTGTCCGTGATGAGCGCGGACAGCCGCTCGCGCATGTCCACGGCGCGAGACCCCGCCGCCGCCGCCGCGGCGCACGCGCGCAGCATGGCGGCGGCCTCCTCCTCGCGGACGGCGCGGAAGGAGAGCACGCGGCGCGCTGTGAGGAGCTTGGTGATGGTGATCCGGCGGAGCTGCCGCCAGTGGGCCCCGTAGGGCGCCATGATGATCCCCCGGCCGCCCTTGGTGAGCGCCCGCATGGTGGGGCTCAGCGGCCGCGTTGCGAACACGGCGTCGTGCGTCTTCATCACCTCCCGCGCCGCCTCCCGGGACGACACCACCAGCGCGGGCACCTCGCCGATCCGGAGCAGCATGAGCGGCCCGTGGCGCCGAGCGAGGTCACGCAGCGCGTGGTGCGGGAGCTTGCCGGCCATGTGGTGCAGGCTGCCGAGGATTGGCAGCTGCCACGGCCCGGGCGGCAGCCGCAGACCGTGCCCGTGCGCCATGTCGGAGCGCCGGCGGCGCTTGGCGAGCATGACGAGCAACGAGACGAGAGCTAATCCGAGGTAGAGGTAGTGGTGGTCTTCCATTGGTGTTGCTCCCAGTGCAAGCTCCTGGTGTGGCTTTACTAGCTTAGTGAGCTGCTTGTAACTTATAATAAGTAGCATTGCAGCGAGTGTTCCTCATCAGTAACCTACAATACTACTCCCTCCATCAACTTTATAAGTGCCAAGATTCAAACTTTGCAACCAATAATTTAACTATTAATTTTTTACTTTTATAATGTAAATTTTATATGATTGGATTCGTAACCAAATATATTTTACCATGCATATAAGTTTATAACCATAAATGATACAATATATGATAAATGAATGGTCAAAATATTATTTAGACTGTGACTGGTACTCGATTGCTAGGTGGTTACGTGGAGTAGCACCCAGCACGTGCTACCTATCTTGCGTCAAACCATGTGTACTCCCTGCGTGTTGATTGGCTCGGAATAGCCACCACCATGACTTTTACATGCACCAAGATAACCATCGAGAGGATGGTCAGGAATATTTCTACAGAAAAAATAATATCCTGGCTCTATCACAACTTTAGTTGTCTGCTTGGAGAGATGGCTAATTACAACCACAGCACACGTAGACGAGGCCTACCCAGCAGCGCCTCCGTTAATTTTAATCTTTTCTAGGTTCAGATTGTTCTCGAAATTTTCCAATAACCGTACAGGTAACACTTTCGTGAAGCCATCTGCTATATAGTTGTGATGAGAATTAAGATGCGAAGTTTAAGAGAGAATCCTTATCTTTTGTTTGGTTAGTGGATTTGGGAATGAGAAATTATGTCATAATTCAGGATATGTAGTTGTGATGTATTGATCTTCCACTTAAAGCACAATTCTCATACAATTACCACCCCTCCCCTAGTAAGTCCTCGGTGGGAGTTGGCCTCCTAAATTATCTTTCCTCATCCCACTAAAACTCCCATTCCAAATAAAATAACCAAGCAAAGATTTTTAAGCTCTAGCCTCTAACTTCCGTTCCCACCCACCAATTACCCCAAGCAAACGTGCCAAGGTCTCTTATGAGGTGAAGGATAGGAGCCTCTGATGTATTTCAAGATGCATTAAATCGAGAGATGTTTCTAGGCTATGAGTCAAGGCCCCATGGTCCGTGGCTGAGAAAAAGGAAGTTAGCAAGCTTGAAACTCAATCAAGTTCAATTAAGTATATGTATTCCGCTGGTTGGATTTTTGTATGTATGGAATTCAGTATACCTAGCTGGTCATTAAGCACCATAATTAGCTCTCACTGCTAACATTGTTTCTTGCTGTTGTTAGAAATGGGTTAAAACCTTAGAAATCCTGGCTCGTGATCGGTTTCTAGGCTCATTTTTCTGTAAGTTATCCTTATTGACTGTACCAGCACACCATATTTCTAACATATTTTTCACTCGAATTTAATATCTTCTGTTGCAAGTTAGTGACCGTAACACATGTCAAGAAGTTTGGAAAAAATCAAGTTTTTATTGACAGAGTACCATTTGCTTAATTATGCAACGTCCATATGATGTATTTCTAGATAGACAATATGGTTCAAGTTGAAAAGCATTGATGTACGTTGTTGTTTACCAGGTATCTAAGCTGAGTTTAAAAGTATCAGCTATTTGATGTTGTTTTATTCTTCTTATGAACAGAGAGCTTCAAACATCATTTACGTTACTTATAATAAGCACTCTCCCTTTCTGTAACCTTGCTCTTTACTCGTTGGCAATATTTACAATGCTGGTTTTTTTCCCTAACCCAAACATCATTTTCCAGAGGTGTTATATTCCAGTGGTATTTTTGTGCACAATAAAAAACAGGTGGAATTTGATTATAAAGGGAGTATCGGTTACATAATAATATTATCAAACCACACGGTTCAACCAATCAACCCACTTGTTCGACTACTGAACCAGTGAACCGACGACAACTTCACCGATTCGAGGTCCTGTTTTTCATCCTATGCTCTATCTCTACTAGTGGAATCATGAGACTTGAGTATTATTATTGAAAACACATGTAATGTCCTCGTATTTCCGTTTTGACCACAACAATATTTTTGTATTGCCAAAATTTATTAATTTGCTCCACACTTATTCTGTATGGAATATCGTTGTACTGTGCCGTTCGTCAAGTTCAATCACACAACTGATTACGTAGGCTTAGGATAGAATTTATGGCGGCTAGAAAGTTGGAAAAAATAGAAATCAGAGGGAAAGTAAATGTATTTATGTGGAAAATAATGCTATACCTGAGTCCGAGCGGAAGCGCTCCGATTCCGACACCAATGCAACTCCCTCACGTTCAAATTCCGAATCGATCGAAGCAGGGATGTACGGATCCAGCTGAATATATATATCGGAGGCGCAAATCGATCAATGCCATCAGACAATCAACCGAGCAGAGGCGATGGAGGCGACGGCGACGGCGACGGCGCCGCCGTGCACGGGCGGGGTGATGATGCACATGTCCTCGGAGGACGGCCGCCGCCTCTGCATCACCGGGCTGTCCCTGGTCGATCCGGCGAAAGCCCGCGGCCGGCGCGTGAACGTCTGGGCCGAGCTCGGGCGCGAGAAGCGCGCGATCGGGAACTTGTCGTCCAAGGAGCCCGACGTGGCCGTGCCGCCGGTGGTGCTCGGCGGCGAGTTCGTCCTGCGCCACGACCTGGCCGTGGCGGCCGCTGTCCTGCTGCACGTCCGCGTTCTTGGCCCGTCAGCGTCTGCTGGCGGCGACGGCGAGGCTGAGGAGGCGGTTCTTGTTCTTGGGGAGCACGAGGACGAGGAAGAGGTGGCCGACGACGACGCGGTGGGCGTGGGGATGGAGTACGAGCTTCTCAGCGAGGAGGACATGGCGGAGCGCTACGACAGCGACAACGAGGGCGGGATCAGGTCTGGCGGGAGGAGCAGGAGGGAGAGCACCCCGCTCTTCGCCGCGCCGCCGGGGAGCGTCGTGCCGGACGGGGAGTTTCTTGGGCCGGCGCGGTTCACCGCCGTCGAGAACACCGCCGCCTTCATGCGCGTCGCCGCCGCAGAGGCTGCCGGTGACGATGAAGGCAAGGAGATCGTCGTGCTGTACCGCTACACCCGCTTCTCGAGGCCGCGCGGCGGGAGGCGTGGCGTGGAGGCGTGCAGGCGGACGAAGCTTCACCGCCTCCGGTTCGCCGTCCCGCCCGCAGGCGACCTGGCGAGCTCGCTGGGGTTAGCCGGGTCGTCTCTGGGTCCACTGATCTACCCTGGCCTCTTCCGCCGGCAGCTCCAGGAACTGTGGGCGAGCCTTGCCGCGCCGGCGATCAGCACCATCCCGCCGCGAGCCGCGCGCCTCCAGGTGATCGTGGACGCGGGCATCCTCCGGCTCGAGGACTGCACGCCGGAGCGCATGGCGCACATGAGCGGCGCGCTGGCGACCCGGATGCTGGACGCGTGCCCCGCGTACTACCACGTCGGCATGGAGCTGCACCTGCCGGAGCCGGTGCCGGCGAACAGCAGGAGGATCGGCGAGGACGATGAGGAAGCGGAGGAGTGCTGCGTCTGCTTCGAGCTGCTGGAGAGCGGCCTGGCGGCGTGGCCGGGGTGCGGGCACGTGTTCCATGGCGCGTGCGCGGAGAAGACGCTGGCGAGGAGCGAGATGTGCCCGCTGTGCAGGCACAAGCTGTCGGACCCGCTTGTCCACAAGAACACGTCAAGATGCGTCGACAATCTGCAGTCTGCAGCTAGCGTTCTGTGATCGAGTGATGTAACAAAATCTTCATTTTTCATCTTCAATGAAAAGAATCTGCGCTAGTAACCTAACAGCGGAGGAGCTGAATTAGATAATTTTTGAAATCTTAACACATGGCTCAAACTAGTTAGCATAAAATATAAACTGAAATATATTACCTAGATGTGTAATTAGGATTCAACTCGTGTGAAAATCTCATCCCAAAGACTTTTCCAACCTATAGTCAATTCTAGCAAGATACTACAATAAGAATGTAAAAGCATGCAAGATTGTAATAAGAAATACGGAGGGTACGAGGGGAAGCAAACTCTCGACATGAAGATTTATCACGTGGTATTGGTAGGTACAAGCCACCCCTATTCCACGTTGTTGAACCACTAATTAAGAGTATTGCTTCCCGGTCACCGAGTCTCTTCCGGGACTCTTTTTGACTCGTCACCAAGGCTCTCACCAAGTTCCCGATCATCTCGATGCTGTCTCCACTAAGAAGCTTCTTCATCATGAAGGAAGGGGGTCTCCACGTCCCCCGCACAAAGCCGTCGTCGCCGCTCCACACCAAGCTGGAGGATCAATGAATTGCCAGCAAACCACAAAGACTCCAAAAGGCCGGCACATCAAGATACAAGCTTTGGTTCACTGGAAAAGAAAGCACATAACACATAAGGCAACTACACCTTACACTCTCACTCTAACTAGAGCTAGCCTAACACTCTCGCTTATAAAGTTTGTACTAAACTTAAGTATATGATCAATATGTTCTTCAATGACTTAGAGAACTTCTTCTAAGTGTAAGAGGTTTCTCACGAACTCCAGCAACCTCAAATGTCGCAGGGTGAGGCCTTATATAGGTTAGAGATTCACTCCTAGTCGTTACATGCTTTTTTTCTTTGAAAAGCATAAAGCGTCGGTTAAACCGGTCGCCATCGTCGGTTTAACCGGTCACACTCAGCCTGCCTACTGGCCGTTGAACTCCAACTGCCATCCTCTGCTAACGTCATTGCATCGACACAATGCACCGACAACCGTCGGTTTAACCAGTGCTGAAGACTTTGCTTAAAAATCCTTCTGTAACCAAAACATGCATACTGTGTAACCACGCTTGCAACAACGCTTTCTTTTGCACCGTTGGTTTAACCGGTGTCTCTGTCATTTCTTCGCTTGATTGCCATGTCATCTCCTCATTGTACCGACGCCTCCATTCTTATAGCGTCAGTTCATCCGGTGCTACTATAGTTTTTTTACTTGATCATTATATCAACTCACCAAAGCACCGACCCGTTACAAGATCGTACCGTCGGTTTAACCGATGTGTGTAATCATGCTGCACCTTGTCCAATTTGTCGTTGCGGTCAATTAGATATCTTAACAACGATTTAGAATATCTTGTATATGGATTGGACTCCATCCATGGAACGTAGAAATTCTACAAACTTGAGCTCACAAACTTGTTAGTCCCATTGACTATATTATTATACAATCACCAAAATCACAATCATAATATAATAGGACCATGTTCCTTACATTCAATCTCTTAAGTAGGTCGATGTTGTAAAAGGTTCCTTGTGTTTGATCAATGGGATACACATGTTGTATATCGTGTAGTTGGATGTTGGAGTTGCTAAGCTTTTTGTGTGTACATCGTGTATTGAACTATTGATCATAGTTAAGGTTCTAACACCTTTGCTACGGCAGTTTCGTACACGTTCTGTTTTTTATCCTTCAGGACTGAATGTGGGCAATATGCATGTGATCTTTTCCCTGTCCATAGAGTAGAAAAGTTATAACTTGAATTTGGTACACAAAGGTATCACCAATCATGTTACAATTAGATGTACTTCTTGATGCCTTGCCAAGATCGTAAGAAGGCTGCACCCTCGAAGGTTGAAGCCATTTAGCCCTGGTCAACAACTAATGGTCAAGAAATTCAGGCAAGGTAAGGCATTGGAGGAGAACAACCGCAAGACAGTTTAAATCTTTCTGTCCACCTGAGTTGAGTGGATCTGAGTGGGTGAAGTTCCTTAAAATCCTCACTTCAAACTGCACATCTGTTTATACTGTCTGCAGCCACCAGACGACAGATTATTGGAGGGGGGAAAGCACTTCAAAATCGTTTCCGACTGATTTCTCTTTCCTTTCTACTTTCTAGTGGCCACAATTTTCCTTCATAAACCTAGGTAATTAGTGGAGGAACATCACGATATTCCATACAAATACTCCTACCTTGTTGCCAGTAAGAATCGTGCGGATTCGAAACTGGCAGTACGCCTTTCAGTGTCAGCAGCTATAGGTGTATATATAAATCTCTGATTGTGTATATATAAATCTAATTATTATTGGGGCTGTCAAGCCCGGACAGGTGTCGAGACGAGGTTGGCTCCCGCCACCGGGTTGCGCGCGGTAGCTAAATTATTTTTGAAAGAAACGGTAACTAAATTTATAATTATGATTGCCAGGTAAGGGAGAGATAGAAAAAAGGTACTAAGTACACACCAGGGACCGGTCCGGAAAAGAGCTTAACCTACATTTGTTTTCGTTTTTTTTCAGGAACGGAAATGAAATTGGAAGAACTTGATCGGGAAAGCGAAATCAGCAATACGGGATGTCGGAAATGAAACATTTCGATCACAAATATGTCGGTAACGATCGGGGACGTGTAGGTTAAAAAGGGAATCCTGTAGGTTAAAAACGGAAACACTAGTGCACATAACCACTTCAAATGTTCAACTCAACACAATAGATAAAACTACACATATTACTTGGACAAATTGTACCAAAGGTTGGTAAATAGTGGGACAATTTCAAAAATATATAGGTACAACTAACAAGAAAATGACTTAAGGTGTAATATGTACGCACTGCTAAAAAGGAAAAAAAAAAGAATGAAAAAAATAAAAGAAACTTGCATACGTGCATTATGCACGGCCTCTCGGGTGGCATGCACGCAGCACCACCCAGCTGCAAGCCCATTGCGCCCCATGAGAACGGAAGCAGCAAGCTAACCAGCAAAACCCGAGCGGCGACCGCACATGTTGTCGTCCCCTAGATGCATGTGACGGTCTGACATTGAATTCAATATTAGCTACGGAGTACTAACTAATTACGGGAGTAATACAGGAATCTCCTGATAAAATATGGCTACCAAGTACCGAGAATATGGTCGGGAAAATATCCCAATCTATCTTGATTTTGCTGATTTTTTCTAGCTTGTTTAGTAAATTCTTTTTTTATAAATATGGTATTCGATCGGTATATACGGAATATACCGGTTGCCCCATGTCGATGTGACTAACGGATACTGGAGTATTGTTGGTGCTTTATAATAGTTAACACTTTGTATGTGACTCTATAAAAAACAATTTGCAGTAATCTTCTAATTTTTCACGGATACTGCAGCAGCTGATCTGTCTCCGTAATTGTATTTTTAGGCACGGGTGGCGCCTTCACCAAAATGAGATATTTTTAGAGGCGGGTGAAGGCGCCACCCGTCTCTAAAGATGGGACTCATTTTCAGGGGTGGATGATGGCGCATCCGCCCCTGGAAATGTATCTTTAAGGGCGGGTGGTGCCATCACCCGCTCCTGCAAATACCCATAAAAATCTAGGTGCTACCATTCTTCCTCCTCTCGACAGCACAGTATTTGCTCGGAGAGGTGCTGCCCAAAAATCCAAAAAAAAGGCAAAAGAGGGGGAAGGTTTTAAACTTCATTTCCGTCGAGTTGGGGGCGCTAGGATGTAAGTTGATACTAATCTCATATCTTTTCTAAGCCTTTTGGGTAGTTTCAAGGGTCAAATGGAGCTCTCTTACCTCTAGCTAGATCTAGATCTACATGGTGTGGATTTACATTTGAGGCTCCATTTACCTTAAACTTTTGGATGAATTTAGGTTATTTAAGTAGGAAAATAAGATTATGTAATCATTTGATTCCAATATTTATGTTTTAGCCTCATTCTTAAATAAACAAATTCATAGATCTATATAGGAAGAAGCTTTATTTTCTATATTTACACACATGCATGATAGTTTTTTCAACAGAACTTAGTATTTCAATAATAGGTAGTATTTCAATAATAGGTTGGTTTTTAAACTTTTTTGTTTTTACATGTTAAATTGAATTTTTCAAATATTTACATATATATATAAAAGTAATGCATATATATATATATATGGTCATTTTGGGCTCTATTTGGCTCAAATTTTTAGATGAAGTTATGTTATTTTAGTAGAACTTCAGATTGGGTCTTTATGTTTTAGTCTCATTTCTAAGTAACCAATTTTCTAGATCTATGGAGAAGATAGAAGAGGATTTGAGGTTTTTTCCTATATTTACACATATGCATATCTATGCTTATATAAAGCTAGGTATATATTTTAAAAATTATTGAAGAGCTTGTTTTAATCCATTTAAATTATCTATTGATGTTCAGAGATGGATAGGATATGGATGTACAAAGCACGCATGACTGATGCCTATTTCCGCGGAGAACTTGATAAATTCATTCAAGCTGCGGAAAACCACGCAAGAAATGAGAAGACACAAAGGATACCTTGCCCGTAGAAAACATGCAAGAATATGAGAGTATTTAGCGACACAATTACAATCAGATCGCATGTGTTGGTGGGTAGTTTTGTTGAGAATTACATGATCCGGACGTATCATGGCGAGAAATTACCCCCTCCGACGGAGAATACCCCGATGAAATGATAGAAGATGTCGAGTTTGATAGATTGTTTGATACTTATGATGAATTTTATGCGGATGTCGGCGATGATCATGGTGATGGTGTCGGCGAGGGGCCCATCGATGGTGGTAGTGATGGTGGTAGTGATGATGAACTTGATGACGGTGATTTCTTTAGCCAGGTGTTACGCCACACCAAAGCAGAGCTATTGGTAGGTATTGCAAATGGTTAGCAAACTTCGAGCGGTGAAAAAATCAGCGGAGGAAAATATATACGAGCGATCGAAGGGATGTTCGAAATATTGGACCGTGCTTTGTTTCATACTTGAGCTGTTGACTGTAAAGGCTAAGCGCAGTTGGTCAGATACTAGTTTCAATGATTTCATGCGTATGTTGGCTTGGTTGCTTCCAAAGCCAAATAAAGTGCCCGGCAACACCTATCAAGCAAAGAAGCTTGTCAGTCCGTTTACGATGGGTGTGGAAAGAATCCATGCATATCCAAATCATTGTATTTTGTATCGTGAGAATACTTTCAAAGACTTGGACAAATGCTCTGTTTGTTCTGCAAGTCGATATAAAAACAATTCTGGTTATTGTGGTGGCGACATTCAAGGTTCAGGTGATGGGAATAAAAGGAAGATGAAGGGTGTAAGGAATAGTGTTGCCTCTGTTGAGTCTCCAGACACTACTTTAGGCATTTCTGAGAAGCGGAGTAGAATTTTTGCGATGGTTACGTGGTACCTCCTAGTTTCCGATCGCCTGAGGCGTTTCTTCTCCAATCCAAAGGATGTTGAACTGATACAGTGGTGGGATTCGGATAAGCGCAAGAAGGGCTATGAAAAGCTCCTACATCCAGCTGATGCTCGCCAATGGAAGAAGTTCGATGAGCAGTATTATCTGGAATTTGGAAAGGACCCGGGGAATGTTTGGTTTGGGTTGAATGCAGTTGCAATGAATCCGTTTGGTGATAGAACTAGCACTCACAGCACATGGTCAGTGATCTTGAAGATGTACAACCTTCCTACATGGTTGTGTTAGAAGAGAAAGTATCTTTTGCTATGGATCCTTATACAAGGCCCCAAGCATCCTGGCATCGATATTGATGTTTTCCTTGAGCCTCTGATGCAAGAGATGGAAACTCTATGGAAGGAGGGTATCGATATTTTTGATGGTTTTACATGGCAGACCTTTAATCTAAGAGGTATTATCTTCGTCACCATCCATGATTACCAGACTCCGTTTGTCCTTTCGGGATAGATCAAGGGTAGGACGAGATTCACGGTTTGCGTGGATGACACCGTATTGTCTTTCCTCGAAGGTTCTAGAAAGATAGTTTACCTTGGGTACAAGTGCTTCTTGGTGGAAGGACATCGGTACCGAAGTAAGAAGTTCTTGATGGCAAGCCTAAGTTACATTCTGCTGTACTAAAACGAGATGGGCACTATGTTCTCAAAATGGTCAAGACCATCCAGGTCACCTATGGGAATATGACGAAAGATGGGAAGAAGAGAAACAGAGATAAGCCACCTATCGAAGGGGTACCATTAAAGAAACACTCCATCTTCTACAAGTACTTGCCATATTGGGCGAATCTTGAGGTCCGCCATGCAATTGATGGTATGCACCTGAAGAAAAATGTGTTTGGTAACACAATTGTGCTCCTTCTGAAGACATTAGCAAAGATAAAGGATACCTTGAAGTCACGTCAAGACCTGTTAGCCATAAAGATAAGAGAAGATCTTCACTCTATGGATAAAGGAATGGAAGATATGAACTTCCCCTGGCTAGCTACAACTTGACACAAGATGAGAAGAAGGCAACATGCGAGAGCTTACAGCAGATCAGAGTCCCAAGTCGTTTCTCATCCAACATAAGAAAACTAGTCTCGATGAAAAACCTCTCCTATGCGGCTATAACTATCATGATTGTCATGTGTTACTACCGATGTTCCTCCCTATTGCAATCAGAGTGATCAAGCCAATATACGTGAAGATGCTAATCACTCGGTTGTGTTACTTCTTCAACAAGATTTCTAAAAAGGTAATCGATGAAGATGAATTGCAGGATCTCCAAGAATTTATTGGGGAGACTATGGCGTAGCTCGAGATGTGCTTCCCTTCTAGATATTTTGATATAACGGAGCACCTGAAAGGATTTTGGTGATGCCTAGAGAGGGAGAGGGTCAATAGGCGTATCTGAAAATTCCTGAAAAATCTTCACAGCGGTTAAACCTGTCGGAACTTCCAACACTGTGTAGAAAGTTCCAATGGACCAAAACTTCCCATACTGGACTGGAACTTCCGACAAACAGGAAAGTTCTTAAACGAAATTCAAAAATAAACTTGAAACTGAAGAACCTGGCTGAATCAAAAGTTTGGCAATGATGCTTAGACACTCTTGCAAGTGATCTTTGCAAGCACAACAACACGAGAACGTAGATCGAGACAAAATAAATCCTAGATCAACAAGAACTAGATAAAAATAATAAGCATAGGAGACAAGTTGTGATTTGTTCCCGAAGTTCACTTCCACTAAGGAAGCTAGGTCGCCGTTGAGGAGCTCACAAAAAGCAAGGTTGTCCACTAACCCTTTCCCTCACCCAATCAACCACAAAGGAGGATTGAGTCACTTACTATGAAATCCACGAAGGATGGGTAATACAAACTTTCCGGGGCACACACACACATGAGAGGACGCTCAACCGGGCGACGCTGAACCGTCTAGAAGCAAGCTTCAAGAGTACAAACGCGAATCGATGGGTGAAGATGTTTCAAGTGCTCTTAAGATGAACATAGCTGCCTTTTCACTCAAATGCTCAAGCCTCACACCTCAATCTTACTCTCACCCAAGCCCTAACTTGAATCAACTCAAGGATTAGCTCTTGGAGGGAGGAGGGAGAATGATTTGGAGCTTGTGGAGATGTTGTGTTCGTGAAGAGTCAGCAGCAAATGAAGGAGTGGCAGAGGGGGTATAAATAACCGAGCCCCAAAAAACTAGCCGTTAGTGTGCAGAATAAGTGATTGTCGGAACTTTCGACCCTATTAAAAACAGCCGGCCGAGGACCTCCTATCCGAACTATCAAGCAACTTCCGCTAGGGGTTGGAACTTCTGACCCATGGTCGGAACTTCTGACACACACTGAGTCAGTGAGAAAACTAAGTGCACAAGTATGTGATTTTGTATCTTTCTTGGATAGTTAGCATCTCAATTAAGCACTTTGATATCTTCAAGCTATCCATTCCCATCCCTCTAAATAGTACGATGTTTCCTATACTCAAATTCAAAATAGAAAAGAATAAAGATCTTCTTTTGAGCTCTATCACCGTCTATCAAGTAGATTGGCGTCTTTTCACGAAAATATTTCATTTCACTGAACTTTAACCTGTCCATAGCTCGATAAACACATTAGCTCTTTAATTATGCACGTCCTCAACATCAAAGTCCATTTAGGGGCCAAAATGCACTTTCAATCTTCCCCTTTTTAGTGATTGATGACAACACAATTAAGGCTCACAAGTAATACCGTAAACCATCTTGAATTCAACTATATAGTTGAACTCCGTCTTAATATGTGCATTTTTCAAGATATAATAAAAAATAGCCTCAAATGCCATTTGCACATATTAAAAGAGCTCCCCTTATATCATTGCATCCGTGGGGTGCAGTGTAATGAAAATAAACATGATGCATATGACAGGATATATCACAATAACAAAGTGGAAATAAACAACCATCAAGACATGAGCATCACACAAGCATTAAGTTTTAAGATCACACTAGCAAAGCAAGTTATGAATAAATTTTACAAACTAAAAGTCTCACTTGGCACACCACCACACATAACACAAACACAAAGTCTCACATGTCCACAAGCACTTAGAGTTTAAGGTTCAAAGCTACTAGATGCTAGATAGATAGATAAAGCCCAACATCCACATATGGCCTATGGTTGGTGAGCTCACTCATCCTTTGGCATCAAGCGCCAAAAAGGAGAGGCTCCTCTATAGCCATCACTCATCGTCCTCATCATCTTCTTCATCCATGGGTGTGTCGGCAGCGGGTACTTCCTTCTCTTTTTCTTCATCCGACTCCTCATGCCCACCCAAGTCTTCTTCAATATCGTCATCATCTACTTGGGGAGCACCAAGCATCATGGAGGGACCTCCCATCTCCTCCTAAGGATTATAGAAGGTCGGTGGACGAGGGAAGTCCATAGGAGCACGAATAGGAGAGTGTGGAATATCACTTTTGGCCATTATCTCTTTTTGCCTTGCCTCAATCTTGAGGAGCTGCTCATCAATATACTTCCTGTGGGCATGGATCTCCTCTGCATTGTGGTGACCCACATTGAAGCATGCAAATAATCCTTTAGATATTGTTGTCGGTCAAAACCCACCGGCGAGCAGCGACAGGCAACACAAGAAGCCGGGAGGCTCCCGGGATTGCTGGTGGGCCCCGGTCCCTCGATCAACGACCCAAAATCCGGCACACGACCTGGCGTCTGGGTTGCTAGGCGTGCCACCTGACCTTGTACCTGATCAGGAAGGTGTAGAAGCGATTTATGTTAGTTTCCTGCATGTACAGACACGTATAAACATTATGTCCAGTATCAGATCGGATCTAAGTATTTGAATAAAATACGCATATCCGATGGTAAAACAAAACTTGCTCTGTAACTAATAAGCTAATCCGATCTATGAAGATTAAAGACTTCACTGCATAACCGGAACATCCTATACATGATTGAGCCTAATAGATACGAAAGGTAATAGAACAACAACCTAAACAGAGGCCTAAAAAGCAACAGAGAGAGCCGATTCCCGGAACAATCCCTCTTTAGGTTGATACAAAGCATCAAGCGTGCTGCCGGAACGTTCAACCCATTTGAAGGGCCTAATCATGCAGATGTTAAGCTAAATCTTCGATGAATAAAGACTAACCATAACAGATTGGATCTACTAATCAAGAACAGAGCAAGGTGCTGCCCTTGCATCCGAGATCGGGCATGAGGATAGCTAAACTTTTACAGATAACAAACGGTGCATGATACGCGGAGTGATAGAGAATAAAGATAGTGGTTCCATATTACTCGTAACAATGCACGGGCATTATGCTAATAAATAACTAAATTACATGTAACATGTGTGGTACCTTGAGTATCAAATTTCATCGTGAGTTGTAAAGGATAAAAAGAGAATATGAAGAAACTGCCGTACCAATAGCAAGAGGTGCTAGAAGATTAATTTCAGAATACAACTACTCTTTTAATTGCAGTCATACAATATGTGTATTCAATTGATCAAACGTAAGGAACCTTGTACACGAGGATGGTAAAAGGTCTTAAATTTTACCATATAGTGTAAGGGTCGGATTCCAAGCTTATGCAATTTTAAGCTAAAAATATATAAAAAATATATAAAGGTCTAATTGGATTGTAAAGAGAGCGTTGGCGCCACGATTCGTTACCACCCCTGCTACATCATCCACCTACTTTAGAGATTGAAGAATGAAGATTTTGTTGCATCATTCGATTACAGAACACTAGCTACAGACTGCAGATTGTGGACGCATCTTGCTGTTCTTGTGGACAAGCGGATCCGACAGCTTGCGCCTGCACAGCGGGCACATCTCGCTCCTCGCCAGCGTCTTCTCCGCGCACGCGCCATGGAACACGTGCCCGCACCCCAGCCACGCCGCCAGGCCGCTCTCCAGCAGCTCGACGCAGACGCAGCACTCCTCCGCTTCCTCATCGTCCTCGCCGATCCTCCTGCTGTTCGCCGGCACCGGCTCCGGCAGGTACAGCTCCATGCCGACGTGGTAGTACGCGGGGCACGCGTCCAGCAGCCGGGTTGCCAGCGCGCCGCTCATGTGCGCCATGCGCTCCGGCGTGCAGTCCTCGAGCCGGAGGATGCCCGCGTCCACGATCACCTGGAGGCGCGCGGCTCGCGGCGGGATGGTACTGATCGCCGGCGCGGCAAGGCTCGCCCACAGTTCCTGGAGCTGCCGGCAGAAGAGGCCAGGGCAGATCAGTGGACCCCGAGACGACCCGGCTAACCCCAGCGAGCTCGCCAGGTCGCCTGCGGGCGGGACAGCGAACCGGAGGCGGTGAAGCTTCGTCCGCCTGCACGCCTCCACGCCGCGCCTCCCGCCGCGCGGCCTCGAGAAGTGGGTGTAGCGGTACAGCACGACGATCTCCTAGCCTTCATCGTCACCGGCGGCCTCTGCGGCGGCGACGCGCATGAAGGCGGCGGTGTTCTCGACGGCGGTGAACCGCGCCGGCCCAAGAAACTCCCCGTCCGGCACGACGCTCCCCGGCGGCGCGGCGAAGAGCGGGATGCTCTCCCTCCTGCTCCTCCCGCCAGAACTGACCCCGCCCTCGTTGTCGCTGTTGTAGCGCTCCGCCATGTCCTCCTCGCTGAGAAGCTCGTACTCCATCCCCACACTCACCACGTCGTCGCCGGCCACCTCTTCCTCGTCCTCGTGCTCCCCAAGAACAAGAACCGCCTCCTCAGCCTCGCCGTCGCCGTCAGCGGACGCTGACGGGCCAAAAACGCGGACGTGCAGCAGGACAGCGGCCGCCACGGCCAGGTCGTGGCGCAGGACGAACTCACCGCCGAGCACGACCGGCGGCACGGCCACGTCGGGCTCCTTGGACGACAAGTTCCCGATCGCGCGCTTCTGGTGCCCGACCTCGACCCAGACGCTCACGCGCCGGCCGCGGGCCTTCTTCGGATCGACCAGGGACAGCCCGGTGATGCAGAGGCTGCGGCCGTCCTCCGAGGACATGTGCATCATGACCCCACCCGTGCACGGCGGCGCCGTCGCCGTCGCCGTCGCCTCCATCGCCTCTGCTTGGATGATTGTCTGATGGATGGGCCGGGGAAGTGAAGATCGACTTGCGGCCTCGGGGATATATATATTCAGGGAGATCCTTGCGTCCATCCATGCTTCGCGCGTACGCAGTCTCGATCGATTCGGATTTCGAACGAGGAGGTAGCGTCGTCGTAGTCGGATTCGTATTCGGATTTCGATAGATTCAGGGCAGAGCCAAGGGACAAAAAATCACTTCGGGTCAACAGTCAACCGCATGGAATCATCACCAAGTCTTAGTAAATTGTTATTAGGAATTTTTTGCTTTTGTACATTCTTTTTCTCTAAAAAAATAAAAAGTCTATATAACCCCAACTTATCGAGAGTCCTCCGCTATAAAATCGGATTTTTGACCCTTTCAACTTTGCAAAACCATTTAAAACAACCCCTATGATAGTTTTGTATGGTAGTTTTGCCACGCTGGTACGCTAAGATAGACCGAAATGCTATCGTAGACCAACTGACAGGTGGATCTAGCCTGTAATTGGCAAATCACATCTCTCTCTTCTTCCCCTCCCCCCTCTCTCTCCTTATCCTCTGGTCAACAGTCAACCGCATGGAATCATCACCAAGTCTTAGTAAATTGTTATTAGGATTTTTTTGCTTTTGTACATTCTTTTTCTCTAAAAAAATAAAAAAATCTATATAACCCCAACTTATCGAGAGTCCTCCGCTATAAAATCGGGTTTTTGACCCCTTCAGCTTTGCAAAACCATTTAAAACAACCCCTATGATAGTTTTGTATGGTAGTTTTACCACGCTGGTACGCTAAGATAGACCGAAATACTATCGTAGACCAACTGAGAGGTGGACCTAGCTTGTAATTGGCAAATCACATCTCTCTCTTCTTCCCCTCCCCCCTCTCTCTCCTTATCCTCTGGCCACCCACCGCCCAACATGCTCTCATCCCCGCCGTTCGAACTGCTCCGCCCGACGGCACCGGAGCCCACGCTCGCTGGCCCGCACCAACACCCGACCTGCTCCTAGTCCCCGCTCCCCGACTTGCTTCGCTCGACGGCGTCGGAGCCCATGCTCGCGCGGGCCTGCGTCAACACCCGACCTGCTGCTCCTCCCCGCTGTCCACCCCGCAGAGCTCCAGGGCACGCTGGGTAGGTCCAGCGAGTCTCGCGACGCTCTACGCTACATGTCGCTGCCACTCCGACTTGGCGGTCGAGGCTGGCGGCGAGATGGGGCCAGTCCCCGTTGGTGCTACAGTGAATGCCAGCTTGGCTGCTGCTGCAGTGTGTTGGCGGCTTTCATCCGTGCCACTACCGATTCCATCATCGTCGTCGCTGGATTTCTCTATGGTTAGTCTATGGTTAGAAGGGGAAAGAAGAGAGGGATGTTATATGCCACTTACTAGTTGGGCCCACCTGTTAGTTGGTCCATGTTAGCATTTCGGTCCACCTTAGCTACGAGCGTGACAAAACCACCTTAGCGGGGTGTTTTAAATGGTTTTGCAAACATGAAGGGGTTAAAAATCCGATTCGTTGAGAGGGTGATGTAGTCGACCCTCGATATATTAGGGGGTTATATAGACTTTTTTTTAAAAAAGAATCGGTGACTTTAGATAAATAGTAAGTATTATAAGTGAAACATTAATAATATAAAGTAAATTGAACTCCTGATTATGGCATAAAATTTTTATTAGATTAGAGGCGACTATATACATAGCCATGGCCCATGGAACCCTCTGTCTCGATAGCAAATTAGCAATGTCGTCCATCCAAAGGAATGCATAGTGGGTTTACTTGTGCGTAAGTATCAGTATCATCATCCAAGAAGTGTCGGTTTGGCATACGTCCGCCTCTACTAATTTTCACAGCGGGTATAGTCGATCCCTAGATGTCAGAAATTCTTTCAGCTAGAGGTTTGCACACAATGATGGCATTTAGTGATGTTTTTTTTGTTATTTTAGATTAAACACATATATTTAAACCACTTTAAATCCTACATGGATCTTGGAGCCAGAGCTGTACCAAATAGACTCTAATTTAGTTGGTCTGCTAGAACCCAATGCGTAAATAAATTAAAACCCTACAAAAAGTTACTAGAATAAAAACTACAACGTAACGGTTCTTATGAGAGATTTAAGTGGTAAAATAGGTGCACTGTTTCTCTCAGTTTCTATACATGTGTCAGTGTAGCACGGATGGAAGAATGTACGTATGTTATCCATCATGTTGATATAACTTGATATATGTATTCCAGGAGACAATCTTTTTATATAATATAAATTATTTTTTTCTCGAATACGCAGGAAAGCTGCGCATCATTATTAAGAGTAATGCAAATTAGAGGAACGCATAGTGCATACACTTAGTAAAATTATAGTCCAAGAGATCAAACATCAATTCTAATCCAAAGAATTAACAAAGCTTTCGTACAACGCTCGATCATGTGGTAATGGCGCTTGCTTGTGTCTCTCCAGTGCATCAGGTCTCGCAGGCGAGCGTCTCCGACAGCTTGCGCCGGCACAGCGGGCACGCCTCGCTCCTCGCCAGCGTCTTCTCCACGCACTCGCCGTGGAACTCGTGCCGGCACCCCGGCCACGCCGCCAGGCCGCTCTCCAGCGGGTCCAGGCACAGGGAGCAGTCCTCCTCCGCATCCTCGACGGCGGCGACCCTCCTCCGCTTCGCCGGCCGCGCGTCGTCTCCGTCTCCGCCACCGCCGTACTCGCGCCGCACCGGCTCCGGCAGGCGCAGCTCCATGCCGACGTGGTAGTACTCGGGCCACGCCTCGCCCATGACGGCCTCCAGCGCACCGCGCATGTGCTCCATGCGCTCCGCCGTGTGGTCCTCGCGCCGGAGGATGCCCGCGTCCACGATCACCTGGAGCCGCGCGGCGTGCGGCGGGATGGCGGCGGTCGCCGCCGCCGCCATGCTCGACCAGAGGTCCCGGAGCTCGCGGCGGAAGAGGCGGGGGTAGATCAGCGGGGACAGCGAGGAGCCCGCCCACGCCAGCGAGCTCGCCATGTCGCCGGCTGGAGGGACGGCGAACCGGAGCCAGTGCAGCTTCGTCCTCCGGCACGCCTCCACGCCGCGCCGCCCGCTCCACGTCCTCGAGAAGCGGGTGTACCGGTACAACACGACGATCTCCCTGCCTTCCTGGCTCCCGGTCTCAGCCAGATCCGCGGCGGCGATCCGCATGAAGCCTGCGGTGTTCTTCACGGCGGCGAACCTCGGGGGCCCGAGAAACTCCCCATCCGGCACGGCGATCCCGGCCGGCGCTGCGACGAGCGCGATGCTGTTCCAACTGATCTTGCTGCTCTCCCCGGCCGCCTCGCTGTCGCCGACCTTGCCCTGCCGCGGCTGATCTTCCTCCTCGTCCTCGCCGTTGTCGCTGTCGTATCGCTCTGCGAGGTCCTCCTCGGTGAGGGGCTCGTACTCCTGCCCCACGTCCTCCTCCTCCTCATCCTCCTCCTCGTCGGGCAGCTCCTCCGCGACGATGTCCACCAAGAACTGCCTCCTCGTCCCTTCCTCGCCGTCGGGATCCGGCGGGTCAAGGTAGTATCCGTACAGCCGGACACTGGACCACGCCGAGTCGTGGCGGAGGACGAACTCGGCATCGTCGAGCTCCAGCGGCGGCACGGACGAGACTGGCTGCTCCGTCCACAGCATCCCGATCGCGAGCGCCTCGTGCCCCACCTCGGCCCAGAAGGTCACCAGGGGCTGGCTGCTGGCGGCGGCCGGGTCGGCCAGGGACAGCCCGGTGACGCAGAAGCGCTGGCCCTCCGACAAGGTCACGCGCCTCGCTCCACCCCTCCGCGGCTCCGCCTCCATTGCTGCCGATCGACCGAGCCGCCGGTGGATCGAAGAGGTTGGCGAAAAGAAATCGATCTGCTACGGGGTGGGGGAGAAGAATTCGATCGCCAGGCAGATCGGTGCTGTCGCGATCTCACACCTTGGTATATATGGAGAACGCGGGCATCCGGTTGCTTCCCAATGTAGTCGGATTCCCGCGCAAAAAGAACCGAGTCGGACTTTGAACCGAGAGCGGGTCGGAGTAGATTAATCGGGTCGGATTAGCTACCGCCTAAACTGACAAGCTCTATTTGGGGATTACGTATCGAAGCTGTGAAAGCGTATTAGAGTCGACATTACGCTTTCTAACTGCTGAGGTGCACCCAAAGCCAGAAACCTTAGGTGTTTTTTTTTTTTTTGCGAAAGCCAGAAACCTTATCTCAGCTGTGCAATTGAGGTTGTTTAGCTAATGTGTCAGCTGACATGGCATCCCCTCTCCCCATCATCTTCTTCCCTAGCACTTGTGGGATAAATTCTTCTGATGCCATTGCAAATACCTTAATTCAAGCCAATATCAGTGACTGAGAGGGACCCCACCTGACGGTGACTGATGGCAAATTTTAGATTGCAAATTATTCGAGTGGCAAATGCTGAGTTATTCTTATAATCTAGTGTATTTTACTGAACACATCGTGTGACATTCGTGATATTCTGTTGTATTTTATTCAATACATTTTCATAATAAGGTCCCCAAAATGGTACTCTTCAATGAGTTCTCAGATTCAGATCATGGTGAACTGAACTGAAGCCTGATTAGCTAGCTGCATGTGACAAGAACACAAGTACACATTACAACTGCTTGCAGCTTTTTAACAGACCAAGGACAAGGCATAACCGGTATGATGATAGGTGTAACAGAAAGTCAGAAACAGATGCTGCTACTCGGCTGAACTCTCTTTTCCTCTAGGAGGCTATAAATTGGGTCGAGCTGCAGAGCAACACCTTCATAGCCAATGCAGGGTAGCCTCTCAACAGCAAGCCTTTGCTCTTCCCCTTCCATATTGCTACTATGATATTCTAGCAAATGTCAGGCACTGAAAGTGAGAGTTGGAGGAAATCAAACCTACGGATCATCCTGTAATAGGTCGATGATGAAACATGATCACCGATCGGTTTGTTTTCCTCCAATATCTCACCTTCAGTCGGTAGCCTGGTGGTTACAGACAACATGAAGAGATATGCTACCAACATTCATATGTGCCATTTGAAGTGAGGATTAGAGGGATCTGAACCATCCATTGAAAGAAAAGGAGCAAGGTTCAGTTTCCTCTAATATCTCATCTCGAATGGCCCATTTCCGGAGATGGTTTTTGGAATATAGCTGAGATGCAGTACCTGAGGAAAGCGAACTCTGAATCACTCTATTTTCTTTCCATATCTTACCTAGGCCGAATTGCTTCATAATGAGTTGTTGACTAGCTGTTAATAGTACTTAGTACTAGCCAAACCCAAAACAAGGGCTACAAGGTAAACTCCTGTAACAGGTGCCAGGCACCATCCATTACCAGGTTGCTAGGACTGGGATTAGCTGTAATGAATCAGGTGGGACTCTCGTGCCCCCATTAAACCATAAAAAAAGAAGGCTTCAAGCTTTCAATGTCAATGGCAAGAATTCACACTCCTCTCCTCTGAATGCCGGCGAATCTAGTTTTGCTATAATCGTATATTCGGTACCATCACGGTGCCTTGCTCAAAACCTTCCCTCCCCTTCTGATAAAATAACTTTCTCTGCCTGACCTAACATTTCTGTAACAAATAGTTTCACTGGAGTTTAAGAAACAAGTTTTGACGATCAAGTTCCATTGCCAACTGTTTTGCTACTTGCAAAGTGATTGTCAGGTGCTGAAAGTGGAGGTGGGAGGAAAACAGAACTTACTGATCATCAGAGTCCGCAAAAGTAATCACCGATTTCAGCTTGGTTTTCTCCAATATCTCACATTTAGTTGATAGACTGGTGGCAATAGACAACATGAAGGTATGTGCCGTTTGATTTGAGGATTAGAGGGATCTGAACCATCTACACGAGAAAAGAAAAGAGTGTTTCAGTTTCTTCTAATCTTTCACCTTGAATATTCCCTTTCCAGATATTGTTTTCAGTATGTGGCTGAGATGCGGTCATCCTAACTTAGAATTGGAAGAAATCAAACTCGTTCACACAGCCAAATGGATAGATAGGTAAACTGGTTGTGTCCAGCTTGTTTTTCTTCCAGTATCTTACATTTAGATGAATTGCTTGATACTGAGTTGTTGAGTTGCCATTAGTGCTAACCAAGGCAAAGAGAAAACTATTGTTTGAGATAATTCTGCCCAAATCATTGTGAATGCGTAATCTCAATGAACACAAAGTAACTGATGGTCATAGTTACGTTTTAATATGTTGGTTACAACTTACAAACAACACAAAACATCACTCCTTTGTTACTAGATGGTACAAACCTGCAGCTTGTACATGATCAATAATCTTTTAGACCACTGCCAAACTCGGTAATCCTTTATGCCATTCATAGTTAAGTATATTTTCATAAGGCCTCCAAAAATGATGTTCTTCTATGAGTTTTCAAGATCATAGTGATCTGAACGGAAACCGGATCAAATGCCTGTGACAACACAAGTATACAGTACAAGGCTTGCAGCTTTTTAACAAAATAAAGGACAGGGTGTAACCGTGTAACAGAAACAGATGCTACTGCCCTTTTAAACTCTCAAAAACAGGGTCTTTTCCTGAGAGCTATAAATATGGGTCGACCTGCAGAGCAACACCTTCATGGCCAATGCAGCGTAGCATCTCAACTGGTGCCCATGTTCTTTCCATTCATCACTGTTTTTGAATAGCTAGTGTCAGGCACCGAATGTGAGAGGTTGGAGGAAAACAAACTGATCGATCAATGGGCAAAGTGAGCATGTGGTGAGGTGCATCCGAATATAAGGAGAGCCAGATAGGAGAACTCTAGTGATCTGATTGATTATTGCGCGAAAAGAAAGAGTGGTTCGAACAAACCCTTTGAATTGGAACTTGGGTACATCACAGTATGCATTATTTTCCAGAGTTGTGAAAGCGTGCGTATTAAGACATTAGGCTTCTAAAAGCGTGATGCAGCAAAAACCAGAAAACTGCTATTTGAAATCTCTCCCCTGACCTAGCTTCCTGTAACACATAGTTTCACTGGAGTTCCAAAAATCATGTTTTGACGATCAAGTGAGAAATTGCCAAGCCTATGTAAACCTCTCGTACATATTTCTTTTTATATAAAAAAATAGGTAGGAGCCTCCCTGCATTCCTTAAAGAAAAAAAAAAGATATGCGCTGAAAGTGAGGGAGGAAAACAACTGACTCATCATCAAGAGTCTGAAAAACTAATTGCTGATTTCAGCCTGGTTTTCTCCAGTATCTCACATTCAATTGACGGCTTGCTTGCTGCATAAAAACTACAAAAGAGCAGATTTTCTGGGAACGCACGTGTTCCATTTGAAATGTGAATTTCAGGGAACTAAACCAGCCTGAGAAGAACAGGCAATAAGTGTTATTTCATCAAATCCGATACACAATCACCTGCCCTTTTTTATAAAGCGCTGAATGTGATGTGTACACTGCCTGCAGCAGTTTATCCAATGGCAACCACTAATTGGTATGGACAGCCATTGTTGATCGCTCATGTGATCTAGGTGCCATACTAAGGGCTCCAAACTTGTTCTCTACTTTGTCATGGTACCAACTGCAATTGAGTGTTGTCTACCGGTGCAGTCATGCAGGGCTTCAGCATTCAGATTAATGGCCAGAATTCACACTCCCCTACCCCCTACCCCCGTCCTCTAAGAGTTTCAAAAAAAGAATGGGTTTCAAAAAACTCGTCCTCTGGTATCCGATAAATGCAGTGATGCAGTAACCATTATTCTTCAATGTACAGATGCAGCTGCTCAGGTCAATACATTTCCATAATACGGTCCCCAAAATGATATTCATCTTTCTTCAATGCGTTCTTAAATTCAGAACATGACTGAACAGAACTGAAGCCTGAGCAGCTGCATGTGACAAGATCAAAAGTACACAGTACAACGCTTGCAGCTTTTTAACAGACCAAGACAAGGCATAACCAGTATGATGGTAGGTGTAACAGAAAGTCAGAAACACATGCTGCTGCCCGACTGAACTCTCAAGAGCGTCTTCTCCTCAAGGAGGCTATAAAATTGGGTTGAGCTGCAGAGCAACACCTTCACCACAGCCACTGAAAATGTACTGTTATGACCAGCTAGTTTCAGGCACTGAAAGTGGAGTTGGATGAAAGCAAAATAATTGATCATCAGGTTATTTGCTGGATCGATGAGCAAACATGGTTGCTGATTGGCTTGTTTTCCTCCAATATCTCACCTTCAGTCTGATTTCCTGGTGACTACGCACGATGAAAACAGATTGGCTAGGGAGTTGCATATGTGCCATTTCAAGTGAGGATTAGAGGGAACTGAACCGTCCATTGCATTGCAAGAAAGGAAGCAAGGGTTCAGTTTCCTCTAATTTCTCATCTCAAATGGTCCATTACCGGGGATGGTTTTCAGTATATGGCAGAAAGATGCAGTCACACAATGTGGGAGTTGGAAGGAATTAATCTCAGAGACACTCGGACCGATAGGCATAACCTGTCTTTGTTGTCTAGTTTGTTTTCCGCCAATATCCAACCTAGACTAAATTGCTTGATACTGAGTTGTTGACTAGCTGTTAGTACTAGCCAAGCCCAAAATACCCAAATTTAGTTTTGTGAACCATTTGTTCAGAACCGGTCATGCTCCTTGCTCAAAACTTGCCCGGCAATTACTGAGAAAAGGAATTGCTTTGGCATGACCCACCCTTTATGTAACACATAGTTTCACTGGATTCCTAAAATACATGTTTCGATGATCTGATAAGAAATTCCCAGTGAACATTTCCTAGTGGGAGGGGCGAAAAAACTGAATGTGTTCCATTTGAAATGCAGACTACAAACGGTGTTGGAAAACCGTGACCCCATCAACCCATGTCTCGCTTGGGGCAAGATCCCAGTGCCTGATTCACCCACTCTCCAGGGTGCCGGGGTTTGCAGCTTCAACGCGACGATGATGCTGGAGATGCTGCGGGGCAAGCGGATGCTGTTAGTGGGCGACTCGCTGAACCGGGAGCAGTACGTGCCCCTGCTGTGCCGCCTCCACCGCGCCATCCCCGACAGCGCAAGGTCGTTCGAGACCGTCGACTCGCTCAGCAGTTATGCGATGATGAACTGAGCTGATGCCTGATAAATGGATGGATGGACTCAGGAGGGGCGCCGACAATGACTTGAGCAAGCACATCGTGGAGATGATGAAGGCGGCGGAACCGGCTGGTGCTGCACCAGGTCTGGTCCGGTGGCTGAAGCGCAGTACCGACCCCAAGAACTCGCGGGCCTTCTTCGCCACCGCGTCGCCGGGCCTTTCCAAAAGTTTCAAGTCTAACTTGGAAGAGCAGCAGCTGACAGTACAGACAGAGCCGGGGAATTTTCCAAATTTTTATGCTCAACAAGTTATTACACCTTAATCTTGAGTTTTAGCTCTGCTGTCAAACTTGGCTGGCCACTTGGCCTAATTGTTGCCAATGACAAAGCAGTATGAAGCGCGAGAGCCTAGCGGAGTTCCCAACACCGCGTCGTCACCGTCGCCGAGAGAACGAGGCCGCGTGAGCGAAGCGCGCGGGTGCCGGGTGACGTGGCCCGACAGGGGTAGGAAGAACGCGAGCGGCGGCCGGCGGAGCAGGAGGTAGCACGAAAGTAGAGATGCAGCGGGGAAAAGGGAAGCCGAGAACTGGAGTTGGAAGAGGAGCCCGTTCGCGAGTCGCGGCGGCGAGGCGGCCACGGTAGCCGCTGACTCCCCGGACGGGAAGGAGGACGGCAGGCGCATAATAGGGAATATTTTTCGAATTCAAGTTCCGGTAGGGAGTTTCATAAAAATATTCGGATCGCGATGGATCAGTGTGTGTTTTATGTAAATATTTAGATTGCGTCCATTAAAATAAACATCTTACATATGACTTTTTCTTTCGGAAAACTCCACAAATAACTGTAGAAAAGAAGGATTACCTTATAATGAAGGCGGCATAACAGCCTTTCTGAATATTACACAGTGGATGGGTAAACACCACTACTGCTACTGCTCTACAAGAAGAGTGCTCTCAGGAACTCAAAGGTTGTCTAGTCTCTTCCTTCCTTGCTTCCGATATCTTGTGCATGGACTTCTGCCTATGCTTATATAGAGGGACGCTGGTTTTTATTTATCTTCACTCCTAAGAGACAGCTCGGAGTCTCTAAACAACGATGCCTGGACGATATGCTGAGTATAAAATATGCTCCTGCCTGTACGTCTTGCTGCTTGTGTTTAGGAGAGCATGCTTGCATGCGGTGCTTAAGCACTTTGCAGGAGGCATGCGTACTTCGCAGGAGACATGCTTCTGAATATTTCTGCACCTTTGATTGTACAAGTATCTAGAAAAGGTGCAGTTATTATATTTTGCAACACCTGAGCATACAGAGACAGATGGATGTTGGTATTTGCTGATCCATATGCACTAGTGACAGATGGATGGCAGCATATGATATTTTTCGGGGTTACCAGAGGATTTTATGGAAATATTTTTGAGGGCTCTCTACGAAATGACAGTCTGCTGCCGTCAGACGAGCCACGAAGCTCCAGCTCTGCTGGCCGCGGCCGCCACGACCTCGCCGTGGCCAAGGCGGCTCCAGCCACCCTTACATCCACCTCAAAGCTCATAGAACTTGCACGTTTGTCCATCCCCAAGACTTTCGCATTCAAACTAGAGGGAGGTTCGAAGCGAGATGGAGGGCGGCCGGGCGCGCGGCGGCGGCGGCGGTGGCCGCGAGATTTAGCCGCTGTGAGGCGCAGTAGAGGCGGCGGAGCACGCAGAGGGAGCGCGACGAGCGGATGGATGCTCGGCCACGGTGTTGGCTGCGGGCCTGCAGCCATGGCGGGTGGTTGGCGAAAATCACCGCACATGACGGAGGGAACTATCAGCTAAACCAGCCTGAGAAGCAGAGGCAATAAGTATGATATCGTGGAAAAACTATGACCCCATAATATCATAACAGAAAAGGCCCAAACAATCCCCAGTTGGCAGTTGAACAAAAATATGATCAAAGAGAATATTCAGGTCTGGAACTAGAAGAGACTGGATAACATGGTTAAATCACTGTTGTTAAGCTTTACATGATGTGCTTGTGTAACGTCAAATGAGGTTTGTAAAACATGTCCTGAGCCTCAAGTTACAATCATGTCAGGTCAGGTTTCTGCTCCATCTATCCAAAGCAACTTTTGCCAATCTGTGGACAGGGGAAAAAAATACATTGCCCAAAATAGTGGCAGATGATTACAAAAGGCTTAGAAATCGCCTTGGCTATGGGTGACAGAATACAACCATCATGGATGGAGAATACACGAGCTTTTATATTCTGGTCACAGTTTGCAACTGTATGAAGTGTGTATTCTGATCTCTGGATATGTCAAATCGCCCTAGAAGGGTCTGGGTCAGAAATGACCGGTTTGTCATCTGGTACTTTATCAGAGCTACTGAACCCAGAAGACTCATCAGAAGACCAATCACTTGGTGTTTGTTCCTGGTCACGAGTCTCATTCTTCACTGATGCACCATCTGAGTCCATAACTGAAGGAGATGACTTGTGTGTTTGATCTTGTAGGCTTCCATCTTCCTTTCCCCTCCAAACAATAATTTGCTCCTTGTCAAAAGAGACAAGAATGCAGGGAACAAGATCCTGCACCAAAACAAGAGGGTGGCAAGTATACTATATTATATATCATCTTCAAATCACATACAGAATCTTAATTAAAAAACATACTATAAACTCACCCTAAGCTTGACTCCAATCTTCCTATAATCACTTTTTGGCAATCCTTTACAATCTATTCGGACCAGTTCATCGGTCAAAAAGGCATCCCGGACCATTGGCACAAGACTAGCATAATATCCATTCTTGGCTGTGAAATAAGAGCTGTTAGTCATCCAATTATTTACGATCTGTATATCTAAGCAGAGAAGGGGAGCAAAACTACCAAGCTTCGTCAAAACAGGAACATGTAGGCCTTTCTTCCTCATTTGCTTTGTTTCCTCAACTGTCAGCCCTTCTATCGTTGTTTTGATTAGCCTTGGGTAGATAGGTTCAGCAGGTTTCCATAGCATCAATGGAATAACGGGTCTTTTCTTTGGATTATAATGCCTACCCCTGTACACTATCAACTGCCCACCATGCCTGTGGATGATCAGGCCACCAGTTTTATCCTGGACAAGTAGCAGCCATAGTCATGCTTCTGCTAGAAAATTGAAATGTTGCGACAAGTGACATCGAACAAGAAACTCCTAAAATGTTTGTAACTACACTTCATATAGTCGTTGCAACTGAAAATTAGAGTGCTATCTTTTCTCGGGAGACTAGAGGCATGTAGCTACCTCAAGCTGATGACACACATTTTGCATATCAACCGTCGGCACACCAAGGCATTTCACCCTGACCGCCTCGCAGCTCTTCCAGTTGTTGTGAATGTCATTTAGCATGTTGTGAGTAAGCCCATCTCTCCCTACAACAAACCAACCAAATGAACCGACAGCATTCATCACGACAGTTTGGAACGTGCCCCCAAAATTGGCAAATTCGCTGCCGCTGTTGCTCAGCGCAACAGCCACCAAAACCTACCAAGGTTGATCTGGCGCTTGGTGCGGTTCTTCTGGCACTTCTCGACCAAGAACGCGCGCTCCGCGGGGGTGAGCGGCTCTCCCAGCACGCGCTCCCGCTCCCGCCGGCGCGCCTCCTCAAGCCCCCTCTCGGCGTCGGGGAGGGGGTCCTCGGCCGCGACGTCGCGGAGCGTGGCGTCGACAGCGGGCGCGCAGAGGCCCGTCCAGGGCCGGTCGAGCCGCCCGGGCCCGAAGGGGGAGTACTTGGGCTCGCGGAGCCCGATGGGCTTGGAGGCCGGGGTGCTCTCGGTGTAGCTGAAGCGGAAGTCGAAGGGGAGGTCCGAGCGCGCGGGCGGGCGGCCGCCGCGGTCCAGCGAGGACGGCGGGCGGTAGGGGGGCTTCTTGGCGCGGCGCTTCTTCGCGGCGGCGGAGTCGGCCGCGGCGGCGCGGGGTGGCTCGCGCGGGGACGGGGTCAGGGAGGCCGGGGCAACGAAGCCGTACCGGTCGAGGAGGCGCGAGAGGTGCCGGCGGGGCGGGAGGCGGGGAGGTGCGCGCGCGCGGCGGAGGAGGCCGGGGAGGAGGAGCATGAGGCGGCGGCGGCGGGACGGGCGGCTCACTGGCTGAGTAGCTGTGGCTGGGCCTGGGGACGGCCGGCGAGCGGCGGCGCTAGGGGGTTCAGGGGCGCCTGCTACTGGGTTTTGGGAAGGCGAAATCTCGTCCGTGCAATGGAAGGCTGCCTAGGTAACGAACGGTCAGATTCGATTGTTCATGCTTTGATCCACTGAGATGTTGAAGGTACATTGCAGGTTAGAACAAGGTGCTGTCTTGCAACATTCCTGTGAGGATTACAATTCGCTAGTTTTATGACATTTCTTTAAGATTTAAGAGAAGAGATCAATGCACGTATTTGATTAAGAGAAAGTAAAAGTTCCTTGGAGCAATATTGTGTTCATAACCTAATTTCAGAGCACGAGAGAGGTATACAAGAAACTGCACATTCTCGTCCGGAGCCTCTGCAATTCACCAGTTTACCGAGCGACAGTTACTGGAGAAGTGCATGCCATAGAACGGCGTTTTCCAACCCTTTGGTAGCTACGGGCATAACTACAAAATCAGTGCTAACATTTCAGGTTAGCCTCGCCAGCCAGAACGAGTCCAGGTACAGACATATAGGCACATCCAATTTCCAAACTTACATCCGATTTGATACAGAATAGTTAGACGTCAACTGTCAGTACAATTAATTTATCACGGACCCAGAAGACTGCCGAAGCACCTCAGCTCACCCTACCTTGTTTACAAATACAGGAGCTCTGGTGCGTTCAGCAACTGCACATGACACTAGCTCCTGGAACTCTGCTGCCCCCTGCCCACAGCTTAAGATGTCTATGGTAACACATCAGCAATACAGGTCAAGAGCGCGTCGTGGCTGACAATATCTTCGCCCACCGGTTGCAGTTGGTATGAACAAATGGGGATTTGGCTAGGATGATTGATACACATCGCTATTACCCTTACAAAATACAAGAATTAGCGGCAGGTCATGAGTGCGCGCAGTCATCACCTCGGCCCTGACAGCTCGACCGCGTGGAGGTTGTCGGTCGAGTCGAGGATCCACTCCGAAGTTCGATGAGGACCTAGCTCGACCTCCTGCCGCACTACTTCTACCTTCTGCCACTCCTCCCATCTCTCAGCGAGGCCGTCGCCTTCGAGCATCCTCACCACCTCCGACATCTTGGGGCGTTCCATAGGGGAGCTCTGAGTACAGAGGAGTGCAACCTGGATCAGGGATTCCACCTCAACATCGATGTAGTTGTGCTGTAGATCTTCATCAACCAGACTCTCCAGTCTCTTCTCCTTGAGCAACCCCTTGACCTGCACAAAGCACATAAACTCTCTATTAGCTTGCCAGTCAAAACTGCTGTTTTATCATAACAATAAAACAAAAACAACTCCTGTACAGCTACAGCAGTATATTAACAAATAGAAGAATGTTCCAGAGACATGCCACTCTACCATATGACAAGTTTAGTTTAGCTGTAAACAATGCACCGAATCAGAAAAAATGTCTTCTTTTTAGACCCTAATGAAGCTCAATCCATTATTGATGCAGTGATTAACAATTTCTTTTATGATAGTGCAGCAAAACGTGAGCATCTAAACCCAACACAGCATCAAGCTGCAAAATGGCATGGATATCTACATTGCAATTTAAACTGAGAAATGCCATTGGTAAATTACCCAATCAAGCAGCATGACATCATCATCATTGGCAAGGCGAGCAAGATCAAAAGCACGTTGTCCTGTAATAAGCTCCAAAAGCATAATTCCATAACCAAATACATCAGTTTTCTCAGAGGATTTTCCTGTTGAAAGATATTCGGGTGCAATATGGCCAATTGTTCCACGAACTGCCGTAGTTACATGGGTATCCTTGTAATCCATTAGTTTGGCCAAACCAAAATCCCCCACTACAGCTTCAAAGTCTTCATCTAACAAAATATTCGCAGCTTTGACATCACGATGGATAATCTTCGGATCACAATGATCATGTAAATAGGACAGGCCCCTGGCAGAACCCAATGCAATCCTCCTTCGTGTTTGCCAATCTAGTGGAGGTTCTGATTCCGGCCGTTCTACATAAATAAACCAAATAACAAATGCCTTACAGTTCATATCGTTGTTAACAAAGTATAACTAGCTAAGATACACAAATAAAAGACTAAACGACTGGAGCAAACAGCAGAAAGTACCTCTTAAACGTGATGCAACACTTCCATTGGCCATGTATGGATACACAAGCAACCTTTCCGTTGGTGTCATACAGAATCCACGAAGACGCAAAAGGTTTCTGTGTACAGCCATACTAATCATCTCAACTTCTGTTTGAAATTGTAGTTCCCCACCAGGTGTTCTCTCTTCCTTTAGTCTCTTGACAGCTACTAATGAACCATCTGCCAGCCTTCCTTTGTAGACTTTGCCAAATCCACCTCTTCCAAGAATATTCTTATTGCTGAAGCCATCCGTTGCAACCTGTAGTTCTCGTAGTGAAAATCTTTTAAGCTGGCCAAGATGCACCTCTGGATCTTCCTCAGCTGCCACATTCAAAATCTCAAATTAAATTGATTTGTTCCCCGAGTAATTCTCCTGCTACTGTTGAATGCTTACCTGGTACATCAAAGAAATGTTCTTGTGGTTTCCTGCGCCGCCAATATGCAAAACCAATTGCAGGAACAGCAAATAGCAAGGCCGCACCAGCAGCCACTCCACCAGCAATGGCTCCAGTACTGGAGGAACTACTTCCTGCACAAATAAAGTAGTCAGCAGCAAAATTAATATTCCACCACCAAGATTACCGGTGTGCCAATGCATGATCGGTAAAAAGAAGGAAAGGGGCTAGGTATCGATTTGCGCTGCACCAAACAAGACATTCTCATAGTTACAATTATAAAGCCGTTGCTCCCAAACATATTTCTTTTACTTAAGTTCCAGGAAAAAGTGCAGTTTTTCCTTTTTTTGTCTTGACTAAAAAATGCATCAGTATATATAGTGCTCACCAGCCCACATCACTATACTTGTTTATGGTGTTGATAGTATGTCATTGACATGAAAGAGCAAAGTATGAACTCAAAGATATACTTTACAGGACTGAATCTCAATAAATCACCTGGTTGCACAGGAGTTGGAGGGTTGTATGGAGGAGGTGGAGAAAAGGGAGGAGCACCAGGACAAGGTTTTGTGGTGCCAGGACCACATAAGTTAGCGTTGTTCGCAAAACTGAAAAAAGGTTCAAGCGTGAATAGAAGCATCAAGGCTTAAAAAAGATGAAATTGTCAACTAAAATTCTAGCTCTACCTGATAGGTGTGAATAAAGAAAATGAACCAGTTGATGGAACTTCTCCAGACAAATTATTATTTGACAGATCCCTGTAATTCAAGAGAAACAATTAATTCCGCTGTCCATTTATTAACTAATTATAAAACCATAGAAAGAAAGTGTGTGACTGAGAAACAAATGCTTACAGAACTTGCAGGGCAGTAATAGCAGTTAATGATTTTGGAATTGGACCCGAAAGGCTGTTGTTATTAAGACGCCTATTCCAACACAAAAAGTAAAAGATGTGCAAAATTAGTAACATCCACATAAAGTATCATACAAGTAACAAAATAAATATGATTAACAGTGTCATACAAACAATAAAATAAATATTATGAAGACAACTTAGAAATTGTAATAATTTGAAAAACGCAACACGTAAGATGCCTTAAAACATCATAACTGAATGTCAAGTAGCAAAACATACATCGCCTAACATGCAGCAGCATGCCAGCGTATATCTGTACTGCATAAGCAAGTTCACAGAAAAGATAAGACCAAGGAAAGCTTAATCAAATAAAATTAACCTTTTACTCCAAGTACACATATGTTATGTTCCGTTTAAGATGCTAACTAGTAAACAGGTTTAAGCAAGCAAGAAAAAAAAGGATTGCTGAACAAAAATAATCCAACTATAAATAAGACTAGCATCTCTCAATGTTGCATGAACAAGAACTCCATCCTAGAAATCAGGACCCAATGAAACTAGCCAGCTGTGCTCTTAACCTGTATTTAACAAAGTGCCTGCATTCATCTCTACTCCCTCTGTTCCAATGTAGGTCGTTTTGACTTTTCTAGGTTCATAGATTTTGCTATGAACAAAATCTATGAACCTAGAAAAGTCAAAACGACCTACATTTTGGAACAGAGGGAGTACTGCTTAAAAGAATGATTTATTTAATGATGTATTCATCTCTACTACTTTAAAAACCTGTACTTAACGATATACTGAGATAGAGTTAACATGTGCATAGCCACAACACTCCTACTCTAAACAGATTTTACTCTATAGCGAGTAGTAGTGATAGTAAATGGAGATATCTTACAAGAACCGCAGCTTCAACAGGTTGCCCAATGAACCAGGTATTGGACCAGTGAAGTTGTTCAAGTATAAATCCAAACTGACCAAGTTTGTGAGATTCCCAAGTTCACTAGGTATAGTGCCGCTGATGTTATTACTGTAGAGCTCCCTGCATAAAAAAGAATTAAAAAACATGAAGCCAGTAATTAATTTTCAAAACATAACAAAGCCAAGAGTAACCGAGTAATGGCATGCAATGGTAAATGATTGGCATGGTTATTATTCGCAGGCAGTGAATGTTACTGTCATCAGAGTCAGTAGTAGCAACAGCATTGACATTTTATATCAAGCCATATGTACTATAAGGCTCGACAGTTAAGGACAGAATATGCCAGTAATTTATTTTGCAGGAAGATGCAATGTATTACCCCATATATTACACTTGATTGGAGCACCAGTCTTTAGACATTCTACGACTAGCAGTCTAACCCTACTTTCATCTATGTACGAAGTATTATTTACACAACATTCATACCTCGAACGTTTTCACCTTAAGTTAAATATTAAAATATCAAAAGAAAATAGAATCTTCAACCACATGCAAAATCAGTGTAGCATGACAACAACTTAGCTAAGGAAAAGAACTTACAGGTATTGCAAATTTTTAAGCTGGCCAAGTTGCGGGACCAAAGTCCCTGATAGTGCAGCATTTCCAAGATCACTGCAAATGAAGGAAAAAATGTAAGTAGGAAATATAGAACATATGCAAGTGACTGATCAAATATAGTGGAGGAAAGGTGAACCTACACTCTGATAACACTGTTGTCGTTATTGCAGGTAACATGAAACCAAGTGCACGGGTTGACCAGAGTAGGATCCCAACTTTGTAGAACATTATTAGGATCATTTAAGTTAGTCCTTAAGCTATGCAGAGCATCACCTGTCAATAGCAGAATGAAAAATGATAGCTGTTAGATAAAGTTTAACCGGACTAAACTTAGGAGACTAAGTTCGCTTGCTAGAAATGCCATGCAAGGGAGCAAAAGGAAATAACTACAATCAGTAAAAGTTGAAGTTGTAGCAGCTAATATTCCTTTTAGGATTCAGACTGCAAATGATTTTCATTTGAAGGCGAAGAAATATTCCCGCATCACTGAACACAAAATCAGAGCAGCAATATCAACTTGTAGCTGATAGCATAAAGTAATACGCCAATGATTGAAGTTTCAGCCTCTCATGGCTTGCATAGTTCTAGAACAGTTGACCTATGCAAGCCATAATTCAGAAAGACAGCTGCGGGATCTGCATGGATGCACACGAGCAACATCCGATGCCCAACAAGCACAAACCCAAACACCACTCGAATGAGCACCATCAGCTTGAGCCTAATGGGGACAGAACAAGCAAACAACGCAAGCAAATCATGTCAAGCCTAAACTAGCCAGCCTCACCCACCTCGAAAGCAAATCATAGGAGGAAGAGACCATCTCTCCCAGCAGCACAACCAAACACAAAGGCCCACCTGAGAATCGCCCGGCCACCAACTAGAAACACAGGCCTATCCGAAACACCAAGACCACGTCAGGGAGACGTCCTAATCAATCAGACCTACCGACCGGGAACGTAACCACGCTAGCCTGCCCAGACAAATCAGCGCATAGCAAAACGCAGCAGAATCTAGCGAAGCAAATTTAATACAGCAGGAGTAGGCGGCACAGCCGAAACCCCGGAACCGGGGCCGTCTCGACACTCCACTGCTTGATTGGGGAAACCAGAGAAAAGTCACGCGGCGACACACAAAAAGAAAAAAGTCAAATGAAATCCGAATCCGAAGGGGGAGTGGAACCAGATGGAACGCGCGGACGGCGCCGACACTGCACTCGAGAATTCCGTGTCTCGGAGAGTCAAACCGCCAGAAATTTGCAGCAAAAGCAGGACGGATTTGTCCGGCCGGTTGCCAGGCATCCCGAATTCGAAGAGAAGTCAATTCAAATTTGCTCGGCCGAACCCGCAAACCGCTCCCGCTCGCCCGGGACGACCGGAAATAGGCAGCCAACCAAAACCCCAGACGACACTTGGTGCTCGCGGCACACACGGCAGCAGAGGCGTGCGTAAGCGTAAGCCAAGTACCCAACCCCCATTTCGAACAGGTCGAACGGAAGGAAGGGGGAGCAAGCTATGAAAGCAAGCAGCAGGGCGGCTGGAGCCGTCCGAAGCTAGAGCTGGCGATCTCCCATAAACCCCCACCGGCGACGGAGCAATTCGGAGGCGAGTGAAGGCGAGAAGGCAAGCGAACCAGGATAGAGCGAGGGCGCACGCACCTTCCGTGTTGGCGAGCACGCGCGCGGCCGGGTGGAGCAGCAGCCACAGCAGCAGGAGCGCCCACAACGCCCACCGCCGCCCCGCCGCCGCCGCCGCCATTGCCCGCGCGACCCTAGATCCCTCCCCGGGCCGCCATTCCCGCCGGATCGGTCGGATCAGAGGCCGCCCGCAGAGGGACCGGGGGCTGTGGCCTCCCGGGTGATCCCGCCGCCCCGCCCCGCCCCGCCCCGCCCGGAGCCGCTCCCCCCCTCCGCCTCCGCCTCCTTGTCGATCTCTCCGAATCGATCCCCTCCTCTCTCTCTCTCTCCCTCCCTCCCCCCCTCTCTCTCTCTCTTCCCTGGGTGAGGTGAGGCGCCTTTTTGCTGCGGTTGCGTTTGCTCGCCTGCGTTGCGATACGAGACACGGGTGGTGGGCCGCGGGGCGTAATCCAACGGGATATTGCTTCTTTATTATGAGCGCGGGCGGGGGGGTTAAGGTTAAGCCTCGTCGCCTTGCGTAGCTTTCTGCTTTGTTTATTTAAGCGGCGTGGGTTTAGGGGTCAGAGCTCTGAGATTAGCGGAGGGATGCACGAGGGGAAGGGGGTTGCGCGGCGGTGCCGGAACGGAGTCAACGGAACGGCTCCCGTGCAGCAGGTGGGGGTTGAGGCGGGGATCCCGTGCGGACGGGCAAACACCACGCAGCGGAGGCCACTGCTCAGTGCTCACTCCACGGTAGTCGCTACGCTTTCCCTTCGCCAAATATCGAGGATTATTTTTTGAAACATCAAATATCGAGGATTTTACATGTGCTTTTTTCCCCGATAAAGCATACTACTCCCCTCAATTTAAGCTTCAATTAACCTACGAAGCACAACGTTATGGCGGTGAAGCATAAGAGTTGGATCTAGTGGTGGAAATGCTATATCCCCCGCCTTTTTATGGCGGTGAAAATAATGTATCACTCTAGAGAGTGAGTGAATGATGAGATAGGTACCGTATATATTAACATGCGATGTACAAGACTATGAGCAGATACACGTTTACCTGAATTAAGTGTTATGATGGAAATGGGATATAATTGCGAGTCCTGAGCGCGCCGATCACGCATCGTGAACAAAAGGTGTTCTTTGTGATGCAATTTGCCAAGCATTCAACAAACAGTTCCAAGGGATATTTCTACGATTGATCGGAGGATTGAAAAGCAGCACTCACTAGCTTTACCACAGTCCAACGTTAACGTGCTAGAGCAATGCAGTGACAACCACCCAAAATATACGGTGTTTTCAATGCACGGCTCATTCCCGTGACTCGTCTCCAAAGCCCCAGAGGCACAGACGAATGCGCAAATTTGAACTTGAACGGCATAAACCGACAAATCTGCCTGAACTCTGCCCGGAGGACTTTGAACACGAGCAGACATCCAACTGGTACTATTACTGGCTTTGAACTCGAACCCGGGCCGTATCTTCGAACGCCCGGGCCGCGCGTTGCCGTAACCACACGGCACACCACCCGGGCCCACCGCGGACGGCCCAGGAACGCAACACGTGCGCCGCTCCACGGCCGCTGTTTGCTGTTCGGCCCGCGCGCACGGGCGGTCCCCTCCCCTCCTCCTATTCCCCTCCTCGCCGCGGCCAGGGGTCGGGGCCCGGGGTCCCCCCAGCTCACTGCCAGTTCCCCACGGCCTCGCCTACTCGCCTCCACGTGGGATCCGATCAACGGGATCGCTGTCTTTCCGTTCCGCAGGCCATCTCAGTTCATCACACCGTCCCGTCCCGTCCCGTTCCGTTCCGGCTGTAGCCTGTAGTGCGCGCTGATGATCCTCCGTCAGTTGGATCCATCGGACTGTGTGCAACAGCTATACAAGGCACCCAGATCCAAAATAGATCTCCAAAAGTAATGTTTCAGTCTTCAACAGAGTACAAATCTATTTTGCATTTTAAAAAAGACGCAATCTAAATCTGAGTACCGTCTCTTCTAAAGACCCGTTTGCAGAAAAGATTCTCTTTTAGATCTTATTGTTGGAGAAGACAAAAATAGTTATGGAACCCTTTGCATAGCGTTATGCAATCATGGAATAAGTTTTCTACTTTGGATGTCATTCTTGGAGATAGTCTTATATCTTATAATTAGCAGCTAAAATTAGTACCAGCGTATTCAAACATATTATCTTATCTTCAACGAGACCCTTATTTGAAAACAAGATCCTCGGTACCGATCAAAACAAAATTAAAAAAAAAAGTTTCTTACCAAGGAACACTATAGCACATGTGTACATCTACTGAAGGATACGATGAGACCTGAGGAGATGCACACTTTGCGTGGCGGGTGAGGAACAAGATTCTCATATATCGCCATTGCATCTCCTCCTCTTTTTGAAGCACCACCCATCCAAGCTTTTTTCTATCAGTGTATGTAAAAGGAATTTCCTTTTCTCCCGGGATTTTTTTACAAGAAAAAAAAAGAATAAAAACGCGCGTCTCGGTAGCTTTCGCCAAATATTCTCCAGAGGCCTACGCTCGTAGGAACGTCCATCCACGCGTTGGGACGTGACAGGCCGAGTTTCATGCTAGGACTAGGTACGGTGGATAATATAAAACTTAAAAGGACAGAAGAGAGGCTGGTCCAACGTTGATGGTGATGGCATTTTTCTTAGACTAGTTGGTCCATCAACAAATGTAGGTATGCCATTTGCATCTTGATGTCAGCAATGAGGACGAGGTTAGTGACATCCGGTATCGGTCGCGACGGTAGCACAAAGCTGGTACCTGAAGAAAATGATGGGAAGGACGAGATTAATTACTTACACTAATATATTAATTCTTTCTAAAACGGACCAGTCAGAAGAGCTGCCGATTATATTAAAAAGAAAAGACAACGTAGCGCAAACAAATTTCATTAGCTTATCCTTCTTGTCATTTCAGCGAAAGCCCATCCCTATTTTGTCACCGACTACAGAAGGCACTATAAAAGCTTGGAAGGTGGCCGGCGACGTTGAAGTGTTCTCCTTTATCTATCTTTTCGCAAATATATCGCACAAGCTGTTTCTAGGAAATGAAAAAGAAAAGCAAGTCAAGTGGTTTGTTTGACTGGTGCATGGTTCTTCAGTTCAACTGCTTTTTTTTTTTTTGACATCGATCTCTTCAACTCATCCAGTATGATACGTGCATGCGCAAAATGACTATTCAAAGCAAAGCCTGTACCTCTAAACGTTTGTTTATCCGATAAGGAACATCCATCTCGGTCAGCTCTTGCTTGGGTAACTGCTGCTGACTTGAGCAGGATCCGGGAGTAAAATACCGTCTGATATTCTCGCGCACTGCTTTTCCTGCACGCGGATTGCTTTCGAAGGTTCTCCTCACATGTGACGCTGATGGGCAAAAGCTTGAAATCCGGACTCTCTATTCGTGCGCGAGCCCTGGCAGCGCTGCTACGTCGCCCGTTTCCGCGGACCACGGCCGTTCGATCGCGGACGATCCGGCCGTCCACAAGTAGCCAGGCAGGGGCGTGGATATTTGCAAAAACAAAACCCTTCTTAGTTACATAATTCAACCCGTGGTTCATGAGCGTCCTCAGGTTACAGTACACGCTCTTGTTTTTTCTTATGCAAAATCTCGTGATGTTTCAATGCAAAGAAGAGAAAATTCGACTTTGCGGGCTGTTTTAAAAAACACGCCCTTCGTTATTTTTCCGAAAAACCCCTGGCTGCCCCTGCCGCGAAGTGCACGTCCGCCCCCCGCCACCCCTGCCGCGAAGCGCGCGTCCACCCCCCAGCCTTCATCCCCTCCTCTCTCTCTCTCCTGTGCTGCCGCATCCGGCACCGCGTCGGCCGTTGACGTTGCCACCTCCCCCTCTCCCGTCACAGCCATCCCCCACCGTCTGCCGCCGCCAATCCCATTGCTCCGGCCGCTCAAGAGTGCACCGCCGGCGGCCGCTTCGTGATCTCGCGGGAAAAGGCCACACAACGTGGAGCCGCATAGGCGCCGGGAGCGTCGAGGACCGCCGCCTCAATAACGATCTGGACGACGACGATGACAACCTGTTTGCCAACGCCGTCTCCAGCCGCGACAAGTGCCGGTGGTCCCCCTCCGCGGCCGAGATGGAGCTGGAGGGGCGGGAGGAGGAGTAGAAGCTCAAGATCTGGGAGGCTAACCTCATTTGGTCAATCAAGATTTTATACGAATTTCATTGGAGGCTAACCTCACCAGCAAAGCCTTCTCTAGCTGCATCAACTACCATGTCCCTCCACTCCACAAAGTAGCCATCCTGCACCATTAATCTCTGCAGACACAAACTCCAGCCTCGCCTCACCCAGTCACCCCCTCTGATATCTTAACTCGTGTCTCCTCACTGTATCAAGTACAAGCACCAATAACTAGGGATGCATCCACCAGTATGTTTGATGAGAACTGGTTTTAGGAAAATTGTCAAACCAAGTATTCTAAAACATTTTACTACAGCTGTAAAGCTCTAACAATACTTAAGAAATAATGAACATAACCTGGTCACTGCCAATAGAGTTCACTCATCTACATCTGAACAAAGACGTTGAACAAAATTAAATTGCAGAGCACTGCAATCAAAGTCAAACCGGAGATGGAAAATGAGGACAGTTTAGCTTGATAATCATGTATTGATCATTGAACTCTGCACTCACTAACTCATCAAATGAACAAACAAATTTCTTGAGCCCTTTTGCTCAAGCATCACTTGTAGAAGCTAGAAAGCTTGTTACAGAGGCAAGAGTATCACTTGAATGTGTTGATCATGAAGGGTCTCCAGAAAATGCTTCTGATGATATTTCAGAGGACTAGGTTTATTGGACTCTGACCACGGACTGGAGACACCGAATGAAAACAATGTGTTGCACCGAGACAATAAACCTGTAAATGGGATAAAATTTCCCCCAAGCAATGTTAAATGCATTGGTTTCCATTTCGATGTATCTGCATTCACCGGAATAAAACAACTATATCAGAGAATTCCATGGAAAGAGCTTTTCTTCTTCCTGCAGCTTCATCAAAGCAGGCTGTGAATGGAGATTTCAGCATAATAGATTTTCAAGTTAGGCAATAAATGTTCAACGATATGGCAAACAATGATTGCATAGCAGCTGAATCAACTGATCTTCCAGGGACACTGGGAGAAGATGCTCCCAGGTCTGCAGAAAATTCTGAAACAAGAGAAGATTGTTCTCCGGGGACACTGGTATACACACCTTCATCTGATGAAAAGGCTACGATGAGATGGGTACGCGGAGGCTGGTTAAAATAGAAAAATGAATCTGAGGATCCTGAAATCCAGTCGTACCTGACAAATATGGCTATGATACAACTGCTAGGCAGTTGAGTTTGCACGCTTCCATTTTGTATGCTATTCATATGCTTAATTTGGTATTTTACAACCTGCTTGCTTGGGACTTGCTTAGATTGCAAAAAATTTGCAATAGTGACACTGTAGCACTTTCGTTTGTATTTGACAAATTTTATCTAATCATGGACTAATTAGGCTCAAAAGATTCGTCTCGTGATGTACAATTAAACTGTGCAATTAATTATTTTTTTACATACATTTACTGCTCCATGCATGTATCCCAAAATTGATGTGATGGAGAGAGAGTGTAAAAATTATAACATTTGGGGTGCATCTAAACAGGCCCTTGGAGGAACCAAAGTATAAACCTACTGGCGCGGTCTACGGGACCTTGAGTGCAGTGACCTCGAGGCACTTTATTGCTTTGCACACGTGCAGTATCGAGCGCTTCACGACCGGTAGGGCTGGCCATTCGGTTTTTCGGGTACGTTTGGTTCGATTTTTTTGGTGTGAAAAATTTTCGGTGTACCAAAAATGGGAACCGATCGGTGCTACATAAAATCAAAAACCGACGTGTTCGGTGATGGGTTTTTGGGTACGGGGTTCGGTTTTTACCGAGTTCACCGAACTTTCAGCAACCAGTGCAGATGCAGCTAAGAAGCGAGCACAACGAGCAAGCAAGCAGCAGCACAAACCAGTAGATGTAAACAGCATGTAGCAGGCACAAAAAGCAAGCAGCTCAAGATTGGGATGCAAGCAACCCTGCAGCCGTGAGCGGTAGTGCCATCTGCCGCCGCTTGGGCCCACTCTGTTGTGCGCCGTCGCTTGGCCGCTCCTGCTGCTCGCCCGGCCCGACGCCTGCTCCCGCTGGCCGCTGCACGCCGCAGCTCGTTCCCGCGCGCCAGCGCTCGCCAAAGCTGCGCGTGCCTGCGCTCTATGCCGCTCGCCCGCGCGTGATGCGGGAGCGCCGGAGCGGGGAGGACTGAGGCGGCGCGTGATGCAGGAGCGGGAGCCCGAGCCGCCGCCTGGTGGCTGGTGCGTGGGGAGAGTAAGATTTAGGGTTTAGCTTTGGAGGCAGGGTATATGTAGGCGCATGTTTCATGGGCTGAGGTGGGCCGCACTAAGTTGGGCCGTGGGCTCTGCCCGCGTCTGCGTTGTGCGCTCTGGTATTTCAGCTGTTAGGCTCGGTGCATGCTATAAACCGACACCGAATTCTATAAAATGCAAACCGACACCGAACCGAAAAATCGAAAAACGGACAGTTCGGTTAGGGTCGGTTCGGTGTTTTCGGTGAAAAAATGCCCAGGCCTAATGACCAGCCTGTTCTCTTTCGAGGTGATTTTTGGAGTAATTACTTCCCTATGTTCTAAATTGTTAGCTTTTTTTTAGCAAATTTAGATACATAGTTTTTTATATGTATCTTGATATAGTGTTTATGTATCTAGATATAGTGTTTATCTAGTTGTATAGTAAAAGCTATGTATCTAAATTTACTGAAACGACCTACAATTTAGAATGGAGGGATTGGTTGGAAAATAGATCTTTTTTTCTTATTGTATGGTGTAGTTTCCTTATAGGAAGGGAACGTAAAAAAGAAGCCTATGTTCGCTGGCTTGGCATAAGACAACAAGTCAGGCGGAGGGAAGGAGCGACGTACCTCGCCTAGTGGGATGACCTCGCGAGAGAACGCCCCAAACACCTCCGCAGCCACTAACATCGCCGAAGCAAGCAATTCCTGCACTTCTTACAGCTGACCGATGGCCAATGCGTTCTGATCCTGAAACTAGCCCCACCAAGAGGCCTCGCGCTCGTCGTCCAGCCGGAACGGGCCATGCCGGGGTCGCCCGGGTGTGGCCATGTCACGACTGCCCGACCCTTGGGAGGCACCACCATTGCAGCCGGCCGGTCCTCCCCCTCCGCCTCTACTTGCGCCATGGTCGGCGGCGAGCCCTCCAACCATCGTGCCCATGGGCACGGGCGGTACGGACGATCAGGCCTTAGCCACGCTTGAAGACTCCGCCACTTCATGAGAGAGCCCGACGTCGGGTGCAACAGAGGCGAGCACTTCCTCCGATGCCGCGGCGGCGGGCGGCAGCAGGACGGAGGGGACGACAAAGCTGGCGAAGGGTCGTGTCGCGCTTGTCCCAGGGACGTACTCCCTACCAAATTAGGGAGTATTGGACATAGATCCTTGTATTTGAGTGTTAGCATCGAGCTTCGGAGAAGTACGGTGCCGGCCCCACCACTTCCACAGGCCAACCGGCTGTCCACCAGCTACCCGCAGCCAGCGGTGCCCGCGCCGCCTCGCCGCCCCGCCGGCACGAACCGCCATCACCGCCCGCTACCATGCTACCCTGGAGCTTCCTCTAGGATCGCCAGATACAGGTAGGGAGGATATCACAAATATGAAGATATAATTAAAGAGTGGGGAGGAATGGGGATTGGTAGGGAGAGGAGAAAGATCATTGGAGGAATTTATTTTGTGTTAGATATTTAGGCAAATTTCGGCATTTTTGAGTTCCGAATATTACTAGCGGTTCTATGATGCAAATTACTGATCTTGTGATGACGAAGCAGGTGCTTGTGTTCATGTTAATACCATTAATTAACACAAACAAAAGAAGAAACCAGAGATGGTTTAGAATGTACCCCGAGACGGGACCAGTGCTGATGGCACCCGTTGCGTCGTTCCCAAGACTGGACATTGTGTCGATCCGGACTGTTCGATGTAGCCAAACTAAAGCCGTTGCAGTGCAGATGACCGCCGATAAGTAGTCAGGACGATCTAGTTGTTTGATTCATTTGAGTTAGGGCGTAGATGAATTAGTGGTACGCTTGAGGATGAAGTAGTCGGTTTGAGAGAGAAGTAGTCAATCGGGCCACAAGGATGTAGATGAAGTAGTCCTTCGGGGAGCAAGCGAGCAGTTGCGTGAAGATGCTCCTAAAAAACCTGATTGCCCTCTATCCAGTGCATGACCTTCAGCGTGAGGGTTTCGGAGGCTTGCTCTCTCTAGAACTGTGCATGCAGCGCTAGCGATGGAGATGCTAACAATAGAAAATAGAGGGAGAAAGAGAGAGGTCTCCTTAGAAGGAATACCGTCGAGTGTTAAGGCATATGTGTCAGTGTTTTACTGCCAAGTCCATCAAGGGATAACCCCGAGGTAGTAAGTTGTAGGTAGGGTGTCACCGTGATCAGGAACTTGAAGGTACAAGCAACGCAAGGTTTAGACAGGTTCGGACCGCGAGTTGCGTAATACCCTATATCCTGTGTGGTGACTTGTATTGCTTAGGGTTTGATTATTTGTGGGGGTTTTTTTGGAGGGGGTCCCTCCCCGCCCTTATATTGTCTGGGGGACAGGGTTACATGGAATCATAACCCAATACTAAATCCTACTCGTGTACTAACGACTAGTCCTACTCGTATCCGAATACACTGCAATAGATATAAGGTAAAGACATGCCCCATCCCTTATATTAGAATTATCTACACCACATAAGCAGTTCCGTGATCCTGGGTCTGATAAACCCCCGAGCTCTTCGTAGTCGAGTACTACAGGCTTTCGAATATTTGTGTAGTCATCTTCGAGTTCTTCAGAACTTTGTCTCGAATATATCGTCCTAAGTACCTTCCAAGCTGCTTCAAGGCTATGAGGTGCTCATACCTCGAATGAGTTTTAGCATGTGTTTGGTTTGGGGACCAAGTGGGATGGGTTGGCTCCATCCCACATTTTTGGGTTGGGTTCAACCCATTTCGTGTTTGGTTGGATGGGTTGGGTCCGTTCCTATTTTTTTTGTTTGGTTTGAGGGATTGAGAGGGATGAGATTATGTCCTCTTAACACTGCTATAAACAGTATTACCGGATCCCACCTATCAGACTCGTTTTCTTTTCCTTTTGATCTACCTTTTTTTCTCCACCAGCCCGCCCCTGCTCCGCCCGCCGTGGCTGCCATGGCCACCGAAGCTCGCCTCCGCCCCATCCCCACGCCGACCACGACGGCACCTCCGCGCGCCCCCTGGCGGCTGCAGCCACGCGCCACCCTACCCCCTGCTCCGCCTACCGCCGTGGCTGCCATGGCCCCCGAAGCTCGTCTTCGCGCTGTCCCCATGCCGGCCGCGACGGCACCTCCGCGCGCTACCCGACGGCCGCAGCCACGTGCCACCCCGCCTCTGATCCGCCTGCCGCTGTGGCCGCCGAAGCTCGCCTCTGCGCCGGCCGTGGCGGCACCTCCGCGCCCCCTGCCCCCTGGCGGTCACAGCCGAGCATCCGCCTGCCCAACGCTGGTTACGGCACGCATCCGCCTATGCCAGCGCCTGCTCGCGCGAGATGGAAGAGGACGGCGTCTGTTTGGATTGAATTGGGTTGGGATGGTCCGCTCGATTTCGAGGGACCATCACGACCCGAATCTGAGGGGAATATTTCCCTCATGGATGGACCCATTCCGCACAAAATTGCAACTAAACGTGGATCGAAGTGGGTCGAACCCATCCCAACCCACTTCGACCCACCATCCAAACACATGGTTAGTCTTCAGAAATAATCTTCTGTATGGGGCGCGATGAAAATCGCACTTCATATGGAGTAGCTCTTGGATCTTAAATTGAATCGAAGAATCAGGCTGAGGATCAAATTTACTCCTGAATCTTCTGATCTTTGTCTTCCAATAACTTAAAAAACAAGTCGATGATAACATGTATCCCCCAATCCTTGAATTCAAATCTTCGAGATTTGGAAAAAATGATCCAAAAGAATGTGGCATGCGTTTGTAGAATATTTTTAAGAAATTATCTTGATGTTAAAAATAGAGTGATTGGTTAGAAATTCGAAAACTCTTTTTTCGGGATTAAAATAACTTCTCCCAACAACACTGAATTACCGCTCAAAATAAATCTTATCCCGAGATCCCATCTGTTACCGCAGGCTATTTAATCCCGCAGTAATAGAGGGTAAGTCTTCGTGTAAGTCATTTTTCAAGTAGTTTTGCGGCATTGAGCCCCCGAGCTCATAAGCCAGGTGAGCCGTAGGAGCTATGTCGAGTAGTTATTAGCGTCCAACCCCCGAACTCGAGATTTCATGAATTAAGATATTTGCTACCCACGTAGATTAACATTAATTAAGAGAAGACAATAAATGCAGGAGTAAGAAGAAGTCGTCGTTGCAACAAATAGAATGCTCGTTGGTATAAAGTAGTCAGCAAAAGCACGGGTTGCGCGTATATCTATAGGGTGTAGCCGCTGCAAGCACGACACAATTCGGTGTACCAAGCGCGTGAGCGGCACACTACGAACTTGATATACCAAGCGCATGGGCTGTTAGTCAGCAGACCCAGTAGTCAACGCATGACCAATTTTGTTGAGAACTAGTTGGAGAAAGATATAAGCTACTTAGCTTGATTCATGGACGATTTGTTGATGAAGCCGATAAGTCGAAGTTGATTCTGACTAGTTTTTTACCGTGCGGAACTCGTCGCCGAGTAGTTTAAGACTCGTTCCCGACTAGTTTCTAATCGAGACGACTAGTTGAGGTCGGTAGCGGCGCGGGATCTTATTAGATTAGAAAGTTGGATCTTGCCCCTATCGTCAACAAGGTCATCAATGGTCGGGTAAGGAGTCAATGCAGGTGCCTTCGGACCTGTCGTGGTTGCGAGGTGACGATGGAAACTTCCTGCGCCGTCAGCAACGAACGCCCAGGAGCTGAAGATAAAATTCGTGCCTTCTTCAAGCGCAATGGTGAGGTTGAACGATGCCATCAAGTTCGCGAGGGGATCTTTGATGAACATCCCTACCTAACGCGCTAGGTGTCAGTGTTTTACCGCAAAGCCCACCAAGAGATACCCCCGAGTTGGCAAGTTGTAGGTAGGGTGTCACCAAGATTAGGAACTCGAAAGTGCAAGCAACGCAAGTTTAGACAGGTTTGGGCCGCGAGTTGTATGACTTATATTGCTTAGGGTTTTATTATCTGTGGTTGTTGTTTGGAGCCCTTATATAGTCTAGGGGACAGAGTTACGTAGAGTTCTATCCCGATACTAGCTTAGGAGTCATACCCGAATACTATTTGGATAATATCCTTCTGTACCGACTAGTCCTACTCGTATCCGAGTACACTGCAACAGGTATAATGTATGGTACATGCCCTATCTCTTATGTTAGAATTATCTACACTACGTAAGCAGTCCCGTGGTTCCGGATCTGACAGTACAGGAATGAGAGGAGGCTGTCCCTTGTGTAGGTGATCAAAGAGGAGAAGGAGATGACCCTGGACACAATAATAGCTATCAATTTGCACCATTAATCAGTCATCAATTCTCTATTTCAATCACCAATTACAACCCAACCATTACTCTCTTCAATTACCCGCATGGTAATAATCACCTCATAACTTCCCAGCATTAACTCGTGGAGCTTTTAATTCTTAATTTATCATTCAAATAAATGGGCCTAGTCCGAATAATCCAACAATTTGTAACCATAATTATAAATTATTTATTGGGACTATAGTTTCTTAGATGGTATCTATATGACATGGTATATCATAGATACTATTACGTAATCTCTTGTTTGGCACTGTCCTTATATCCAAATGGGTCGAAGTGTAATTTACGGAAAACTGAACTTCCCGAACCGATGTCAAAAAAAAAAAAAGAAAAAAGTTCATCGCCGCTCCTGCGCGTCTTATCCCCGGCACGCTCCTCCTGCGCCCCACAGCACGCGACACTCTCGTCCTCCTTTCCACCGCTCAGGAAGCCAAACCTGTCGCCTCCTCGCCACCTTCCGTTCCTTTCCGCTCCGGCCGCGCAATCCACTCAGGCTCTCGGCTGGGCTCGCCGTTGGATTCCCCCTACTCCGCCAACTCGTCCGATGGCGCCGCAGCTGCAGTGCTGCTATTGGATGTCCTCCTGGCCACGGATCGAGCAGATGCCCCGGTGGCCGCGCTCCTCCGACTCGTTGCGGCGGCGGCTCCTACGCCTCGCGCCGACGCGACGGCCCTGCAACGTCGCGGTCTGCGTGGTCGCGGACGCGGACCCGGCACTGGCGCTGGACGGCGGCGCGGACTCGGTGGGGATCGAGTTCCTGACGGAGGAGCAGGAAGACGTGGACGAGAGAGAGAGGCTCAGGCGGATGCGAATATCGCAGGCGAACAAGGGTAACACGCCGTGGAACAAGGGCAGGAAGCACAGTCCAGGTATGCTTGTACTCTCTAGCTTTCTTGTGCTTAAGTTGTTTTGAAAATGTTGTCTCAATATTGCTGCAACAATGTGTCGGTAACATATCTCTCAATGGGCATAATGGATGGATTTGCCAAGGTGTCACAGGTTAGATCGAAGAAATGCAGTGTAAAATTCATAACTGAGGAGTGAGGCCGTTGTAGCATGAGTTAGAGTAGGAACCAAATAAAATAAAATACATATGCTGCTAAGTGATAACTTATAAGTAATGACTTATTACACTTTTTGTAAAGGGTTGTGCCTTATTTGATTGAATTCCATGTGCAGAGACGCTTCAGCGGATTCGCGAGAGAACCAGGATTGCGATGCAGGACCCCAAGGTGAAGTCATGTATGAATTATTATTATTATTATCATCATCATCATCATCATTATTATTATCTATGTATTCTGCTGTATTTACTATTTTGTCATGCTGATTACTTATTGTTAGCTGTGCATTGGAGCTCACTGCTTCATAACCTTAAGATTTTAGATAAACAATCAGACTGATCTACCCTCCTTAAAAGGTGCTGCCAAGCCTGCCAGTCCTCTTATTAGGAAATGATGTCTCTACCTGGCACTGTATAATGTCAGCCTTGGCTTTGTAACCGCTGCTAGGTGGGTGACTGAACAAATGCATCGAACCTTTCAGAAATTAAAGAGTAATGTTTACATGCACCCAGGGTTAAGATATGTTTGATTTGTTGAATTTGTGTTCACCAAAATTGAACTTTTTGAATGGGAAGAGTTTACAGACACAGCTGTTGCATATGGGTGGCCAAGGTGTGTCTGTAATCCAGGTTTGGCTTGGTGCCATCCCAGCAATGGTGGTTATTTCAGTGACCTGTTAGTGGAATTTGGGGGGCCAAGTCATTTACAATATGCTAGGGAAAGAAAATGGGAACCTAGAATCCCAAGTCGTCATGTCTTGTCCATTAGGGTCCATGCGATGGAGGAAGTGTCAGCAGTCAGCACTAATCATCCCTATGGCTGCACTGTTAACGTGACTGTTCACGTGAATAGCACCACGTGTTATGCCATGTTTGGAAGTATTGTATATTAATCACCTGTATTTGCATTCCACCTGTAATTTTCTGGGCACAAGGATACAAAGGTATCTTTTTTCACCGATAAGCTTTGCTGTTTGGGTAAGGGGAAAAACAGCCATGCAAATATGCTGAATACAAATTGCTGATAGCATTCGCACACATGCACCCATTATTTCAGTTGTTGTTCCAATCGGTCCAGGTTTTGCAATTGCTCTGAATCTGCAAACATCTTTGATGCTTTGAATTCTCCATCTTTTACACCATATTCAAGAAGGAAATATGATTGGACCATGGCAATCAAAGTGAGTCGGTAAGAACCCATCGCATCTATCATTGAATTTCAGAACAAAGCACGAAGTTGGAGCCCCTGAGCATATTTTGTATCCAGTCCCAAATAAAAAGTAAAAGATCAGAATACATTTCAGAGAGAGCAACAGATTGGAAAGTTTTCATATCAGAACACATTTCAGGAGACAGAGCAACACATTCGAGCTAACGCACAAACAGATTTAGATCTCACTGAAGAGTAGCAAACCGATTTCAATCTAATACACACAACAGCTCATAAGCCAATTCAGCCATCAACCCACAAGGTAGAGTAGCAGTTCACACAAGAAAGGGCATCAGCTGCAGAAGAAGAGGGACATGTGAAGGAGACATAGGGATCAGATGAATGTGGCAGATGGAAGAATACATGAAAGATGAGGACTTGTGTAAAGTACTTTAGATAATTGCTATGCTAGTTTTCATGTGTAAAGTACTTGAGATAATTTCTAAACTATTTGCACTAAATTAGTTAAACACATTGCTCAAATAACATCCAAATAATATACATATAAGACACAAGGGTACAATTGACCATCCACATAAAAATCTCCAATTTCCTGAGTTGGAGCCAAAATGTAAGCCAAACACCTCCTTTTCGTACTTCAACTCCATGGTGGAGCTGCTCCATCATGGAGTTTTTGAAGTGGACCTGAATTTGGTTGAGTTAATTGGTCCCAAACAGGCCCATAACTCCATGTTATTTCTCTAGTTTATTCTTTTTTCGTAACATGAGTTTATGACATGTATTACATCCATGGATTTGTTAATCATATTCTGCAGGTTAAGAAAAAGCTGATGAATCTGGGGCATGCACAGAGGTACATTGCAATTTACTAATCTGTTTATTTAGTAAAATGAAATGAACAAATTACTGTCTATGTGTTTCATTTCAATATCATGACAAAATACTTTCCTCCCTAATTATAACCTCCTGGCCTAATCTAATATGGTTTTTAGTTTACAAAGTGGTTGATTTCCTTATGAATCTTGGGAACATGTCAACCATGTTGATCCTTTTATAGGAAGTTAGGAAAAGTGCAAATATTGCAATGCAAGGGTGAACAACAAAGTCATGTGGTCGAAATGGTTACCCTCTCACCAATTCTATATTTCTCAAGAAATTTGTTTGTTCATTTGATGAGTTAGTGAGTGCAGAATTCAATGATCAATACATGATTATCAAGCTAAACTGTCCTCATTTTCCATCTCCGGTTTGACTTTGATTGCAGTGCTCTGCAATTTAATTTTGTTCAACGTCTTTGTTCAGATGTAGATGAGTGAACTCTATTAGCAGTTACCAGCTTATGTTCATTATCTCTTAAGTATTGTTAGAGCTTTACAGCTGTAATAAAATGTTTTAGAATACTTGGTTTGACAATTTTCCTAAAACTAGTTCTCATCAAACGTACTGGTGGATGCATCCCTAGTTATTGGTGCTTGTACTTGATACAGTGAGGAGACACGAGTAAAGATATCAGAGGGGGTGAGGCGAGGCTGGAGTTTGCGTCTGCAGAGATTAATGGTGCAGGATGGCTGCTTTGTGGAGTGGAGGGACATGGTAGCTAATGCAGCTAGAGAAGGCTTTGCTGATGAGGTTAGCCTCCAATGGAATTCATATAAAATCTTGACTGACCAAATGCGGCAAGAGTGGTTGGGGTATCTCCAAAAAAGGAGATCAATGCCAAGGCCAAGAGGTAACAGACGAGCACCGAAAACTCCTGAGCAGAGGAGAAAAATTGCAGAAGCTATTGCTGCAAAGTGGTTGGATCAAGTAAGAGCCCAAAAATACTTTTTTCATATATTTTCTTTCAGAAATGACTTTGATGCCATATGGACATTTTTATTTCTCATTCCACATGCATCAGCAATAGAAGTTTGATTACTATTTTTATTGGCATGAACATTCTGAGATCATCGCTTGACTTTTCAGTGCTTTCTTCCTCTAGGAATATCGTGAACGTGTTTGTAGTGGAATTGCTAGCTACCATGGATCATGTACTGGCACTAAAACACCAAGAAAGCCAAGGCCTGCTGAAGAACCAGGTGTAAAGAGAGAGTCTATGAAAAAGAAATCTATGCAAGATAGAGCTGTAGCCTTAGAGGATGCTCATGGAAAAGGGGCAACTGTTAAGAGAAAGAAAAGTGCAACTCCCTACAAAGATCCGATGGCAGGTGAAAAATTGGAGATGTTATCAAAGATTCGAGCTCAAAGGGTAGCACTAGCAATAGAAAAGGAAGAAGCTATTAAAAGGGCCAGGTATGCCTCTTTATTTCAAAATGGAAAATGGGTAGACTATGCAAGTCTTGCTCGTACTAGTTTTGGCAGGAAAAATAACTCGTATCCTTAATTCATCTTTATGCACCTGGTCATGTTCCTTCAATTGTTGTTAAAAACCTAATGAATGATTTTTCACGGGAAATATTTTTATATGCCATTTCATTCTTGTCTGTTTAATTTTCTCTCTTTCCTGATAAATAACTGCTGCTTTAATTCTTTACTGCAAGGTCACTGATTGCAGAAGCAGAAAAGGCTGCTGATGCCCTGGAAACTGCTGCAGCAATGAGCCCTTTTGCTCAAGCATCACTTATAGAAGCTAGAAAGCTTGTTACAGAGGCAAGAGTATCACTTGAATGTGTTGATCATGAAGGGTCTCCAGAAAATGCTTCTGATGATATTTCAGAGGACTCAGGTTTATTGGACTCTGACCACGGACTGGAGACACCGAATGAAAACAATGTGTTGTACCAAGACAATAAACCTGTTAATGGGATAAAATTTCCCCCAAGCAATGGTAAAGGCATTGGTTTCCATTTCGATGTATCTGCATTCACCGGAATAAAACAACTATATCAGAGAATAGAGAATTCCATGGAAAGAGCTTTTCTTCTTCCTGCAGCTTCATCAAAGCAAGCTGTGAATGGAGATTTCAGAATAATAGATTTTCAAGTTAGGCAATCTATGGTCAATGATATGGCAAACAATGATTGCATAGCAGCTGAATCAACTGATCTTCCAGGGACACTGGGAGAAGATGCTCCCAGGTCTGCAGAAAATTCCGAAACAGGAGAAGATTGTTCTCCGGGGACACTGGAAGAAGACACACCTTCATCTGATGAAAAGGCTACGATGAGATGGGTACGCGGAAGGCTGGTTAAAGTAGAAAAATGAATCTGAGGATCCTGAAATCTAATTGTACCTGACAAATATGGCTATGATACAACTGCTAGGCAATTGAGTTTGCACGCTTCCATTTTGTATGCTATTCATATGCTTAATTTGGTATTTACAACCTGCTTGCTTGGAGGAACCAAAGTATAAACCTACTGGCGCGGACGGGACCTTGAGTGCCGTGACATCGAGGCACTTTATTGCTTTGCATACGTGCAGTATCGAGCGCTTCACGACCAGCCTGTTCTCTTTCGAGGTGACTTTTGTAATAATTACTCCCTTTATTCTAAATTGTTAGTTGTTTTAGCAAATCTAGATACATAGTTTTTTATATGTATCTAGATATAGTGTTTATGTATCTAGATATAGTGTTTATCTAGTTGTATAGTAAAAGCTATGTATCTAGATTTGCCAAAAGGACCTACAATTTGGAACGGAGGGATTAGTTGGGAACTAGATCTTTTTTCTTACCGTATGGTGTAGTTTAATTATAGGAAAAAGTTGGGCTAAAGGCACGTACAATTCCTACAACTGTAGTTGTAGTTTAATGGACCTAAACGCGACCAAGGGACCCCCTACCCCCAAACCTCCACACATGACATTTATTTCCCGGGGGTTTTGGGCCAAACCGATGTGTTCCTCCATTTTCCATATAAACTGCTTTGGACTGGGCTTGAGAGGTTTACCACAACTACCCACATGGGATTCAATATGTCTCTTTATTCTGCATATCTGAAATCTACCACTTAATCTATTGTCAAGAATTTAGCCTAATTGGTGTGTTTCAATTGATGTGTTCCTTCATGTTTCAAGTAAGCTTTTTTGGACTGGGCTTGACAGGTTTACAGTGAGGCTCAGGCCATAGGAACTATCGAGGGTTCGAATCCCTCTCTCTCCTTTTGTTTATTGAATACATTTGTTTCTTTCTATGTTTTTCTTTGTTCTATTCAGTTTAGTGAGTCTAAACAATTTCCGTAGCCAGCCTGTAAGGGAGAGCCTGTATATATTAGAACCTTTTTTACCCAACGTATTGGTCTTTCGCATAATTAGATTACATAAATCCCCCTACAAGAAATATATATATTCAGATTATGTCTTCACTGTGCCCGATTGTATTTCCTTCAAGGGAGGGCAATTTTGTGTTTTTGAGGAAAATTATATGGTAAATGGAGTATAAATGCGCTGTGTATGAATAACTACCACGAATTGTGTAGTTTCAAGTCTTGATTTGGAGGTCTAGGCATAAGATTCACAGTACTGTTACAGAAGCATAAGCTTTTTTCTTTTCCCTTCTAGCTGGCTACCAGAATCCAAGGGGGTAATGTCTTCTTTACTTGTGAGCTATCTACAGGTGAGTATAATAATAAGCAATTTTGTTGCCCATCTTAACTAGAGGTGCTTGTGGTCTATTCAAACAGGAGAATGGGTACGAATCAATACCGATTGCTAGCCATGAGGGGAAACATTATACATGCTTTCTACCAGTTGACGAAACTAAGATCATGAAGTCAATTGACCCACAAAATGCAACTAATGTTATAATAGAAAGTGACAGGAGAATTAAGCCAAAGGAGCGAAATGAGCTGCTTGAGCCTCTCAATGATCAGTGTTTCTACAGGGTGAGCATACAACTCTTTATTTATGCATCAGCACACATAATGAATTATTGGTAATGTGCATGTGCGCCTGGGGGGAAACATTCTGATTATTATGCCATTTTTACGCAGCATGAAGGTTGGTGGTCTTATGAGTTCTGTTACCATGGGAAAATCCGATAGGTTCATGTAGAAGGTGAGAAGGTAAGAGTTTCTCTCCCTTCATTATTTTGCTGCTTTTCTTGTGAAGGTACGTCTGAGGTAACTGCTGTTTGATTACTGATAGTTCTACTCTGGTTTGCTTTAACACAGTTTGTATGAACAGAGAATGATGATAGAGGAACCAGAGATCTACCAGCGGATGCTTCAGAGCCTCATTTCGAAAGCTCAACAAGTTAAGGACTTCCGCCCTATGTATCTCGTAGGGATGAAATCTGAAACATTTACAGGAACAATGCTATACATCTTGTATCCAATAGCTTCTGCTGCCATGTTGTGGCAGTCAAGCCTCTTAAGAAATTTTATTCTGTGTCTATCCTGTCACTACATTTTGCCGATGCTGACATGTTGTTTGCGTTGTCGCCAGTGTAACAATGAGAAACTTCTGGAGAACCCATACCTTCAAATGTGTGGAATATTGCAGTTATCAACTGACCTAGGAGTGCAATGATCAGGCCGTGAAGGCATTTCAATGGATAAAGCTATAGGGTAGAATCTGAAGTACTTTAGGCTGTGTTTATTGCAGAAGAATCTGAAATTGGATTCCTCTGCTCCAAATTAAGAAAAGGTGTGTCCTTCTGAACTAATTCGCTGTCATATCATTGCGGTATGTTGGATTTGCCTGTTAGTCTAGAATTAGTCTAGTTGACATGGTGCACTTTACATTTTGAATGTCGCCTTCTAGAAAAAGAGATATGCTGTGCAGTGCCCTCTTCTATCTGTAGATTCAGCCATTCAGGAGCAATGTGATTCTCCATATGTGGCATGTGCCCATTAGTCTAGAATATGCCAGTCTGCCAGAATAGTACTCTCCATGTGTGCTTTATTACGGGGTTACTAATATTTCTTTTTAATATTTTTACAGATGCAATGCGAATCATGTAAATTACTGGGTTGGCCGGATTCTTGTACAGGCCTCTGAATTTCTTCATTCTTTGTTAGACTTGGTGAATATCTTTCCGTGGGAGCTACTGTGATTGACAGGATAATTTGGAGATCATCCTGTGTTATGGACACCGTGCCATCATGGTTTACCTACCTGGATGAATTGACAAAGGTTAAAGACTACGATTTTGTAATGCTGACCATTGAGATCGAGGCAGCACAACTTTTTTTTGAGGCATGCTCGGTTCAATAAGTAGCAGGTCTCTTCCTTAACTATGTGTTTGTTCTTCTTTACCTTTCCATATATGGCAGCTGACCAAAGGAGTGTAGATTTGTATTGCCGAGTAATAACAATGTAAATTTGCAGGGTGGTGGTGATTAATTTGGAGATGATGTATCGCTCTGTATTAGCTATCATGTTGGCTGGTTAATTGTAACTAGCATCACTGTTCATACTCGGTTGTGTATATGGAATCGAGAACTGTGCACTTTCGGTTGTGGTTTTGGTGCGATTGCAAGGTCGGAAGACCAAACGTGGATGGTGAAGATGATGTTTAATTGCTTCATCTTTTTTATATGAGCGATTGCCGCAGATTTTGGTATTCCAGTAATCCCAAAATGACTGGGAAGGTAAAAAAGAAGATGAATTCGTCTTAGTGGTTAATCGTCCAACTTATGGAAATTCAATTTGTCAACTTAATGTATGCTACTGCCATCTAACTTTATTAATATATTTGCTCCTCTAATTTCTTTCACCGCAAAATAAATTTTAATTACCAGACTCAAGTACTTTTTAAACAATCATCAAATTGTTCATCCCAGAGCCGCATAAAGGGCGCGCCAGACATAGTGTCAGCAAAGTGCAACCGAAAAAAGAAGGCTCTCTTTTCTACCTCCCGGCGCTTGGGTGCTTTTGGCATGGGCTTCCCCTTTGGGCTCTTGGCCTGCTAAAGCTCAGCTTTACACCAAGGCTCTCGGCCCACAAGAGTGTGTGTGTGCGTGTGCATAGAGACGGTAAGCTGGTAACACAAAACTTTTAGCAGAATTGTTCTCTTTTTTCCCCTGTTGGTCATATTATTTCTAGTTTAATTTGATTTACACATTATGCCTTTTTATATCATCATCATGTTTCTTGGTTGAACAGGATTTGTAGCGGTACAGTTCAAATGGATGTGGGATCTCCACCGTCCATCCAACCTTTGGGCAGCTTTTTTTTTTTTATAACAACCTTTTGGGCAGTTTGGGCGCCAACAAAGCACACAAGTGCCCTGATTAGAAGATCAATATGTATGCCAAAGAATCCCTAAAGATGTTGGTGCCTTGGGCCTTTCAGAGCTTGGACTCGATTCATTATGGGTCTGAATATTGCCGGGCCTCAATGGGCCTGGGTTGTCTTTGCCTTAACCACCAAATAAGCACTTCCAAAGCTCGATTAACCACAATCACTGTTCTTCCAAAACTGCCGAGCTTGGCCAGACTTCCTAAGATCTACTCATCTGTCCTGAAATATTATCCTGAAATATAAGGCATTTTGGTTTGTCCTAAGTAAAAATAGTCTAAATTTGACCAAATTTATAGAAAAAATATTAACATTTAAAACATCAAATAATTAAATTATAAAAGTATATTTTAATAATGGATCTAATTATTCTTATTTGACATTCAAAATATTATTACTCTTTTCTATAAATTTGATCAAACATAGAACAATTTGACTTAGAACAAATTAAAATATCTTATATTTCAGGACGGATGGAGTACCATCTTAAAAAAAACAGCTGAAAACAATTAGCATCCTCATTTTCCACCTCCTCTTGAATTGAAATAAAGAAAATGGGACCGGCATATAAACACTTAAAAACGTGCTTTTCCGGCTGCACTGGAATATAAGATCTACCAACTTACGAAAAGAACCCATGTTTGGTGGTTAAGGCAAAGCCAACCCAGTGCAATTGAGGCCCGGCAATCTTCAGACCCATAGCAATTCCATCCTCTCAAAAAAAAAAACAAATAAGCACTTCACTTCCAAAGCTCGATTAACCACAGTCACTGTTCTTCCAAAACTGCCGAGCTCGGCCAAAATTTATTAGATCTACCAACTTATGAAAAGAACCCATGTTTTAAATAGCAGGTTATAAGATTTAGCGGCTAGTCCTTAAACCTTTATTAGCGTTCTATAGCCCGCTATTTAAAATACTGAAAAGAACAATTGAAAACAATTAGCATCCTCTTCTTTCACCTCTTGAAATAAAGAAAAGGGGACCGGCACATATAAACACTTAAAAACGAGCTTTTGCGGCTGCACTGGAATCTGACAAATGGCGCAATCTCAGTTCCCAGGACGATCTCCGGCTGCTGGAACTAAACTTGTCGTCCTTTACCGTTCAACTCCAGGTCCCAACCAAAAGCATCATCATCCATGCATTTTCATATTTGCAAAGCCTGCTTAAGCGACTAAACTAACCCCCGATCGTGTTAATTAATCATGTTCCTGCACCCAAGTTGCCCCTCACATATATTCTTCTATTATTGACCGATGTGATGGCGCGAATAATCCGCAGCGCCTTTGAACCCAGAGAAGAAAAGAGGGGGGGGGATAAGAGGGGCATCCTCCCTTTGGCCTTTATCCCGGCTTTTTTGAAATCACGAGATACCATATTCGACCAAGTAATATTTTGTGACCCTAATTTAGTTTTTATTAGTTTTTGTGCATTTGTGCATGCCATCTTTGGCTATGAACTTGAACACACTGTCAAGCCAATGGGGCAATGACCATGCATGAGCCCCCCTTTTCCGGTAAAAAGGGCGTTGTGCATCTGTTCCATGGCTGGGATGCCCTTGCCATTGCCGATTGGTCTAGGAACCTCAAAAATCTTTGTGAGATGCCGTTGCTTGAAGTGACACGGGAAGTGGCGAGGCTGTGGAGTATGCCATGCCATCGTCTATCCCGTGGAATATTTTGGTGTTTCCTCTGTCTTCATCTTCATATTGGAACTTTGGCCTCCAAGTTATGGAACTTTCAGATATATTCGGGTCGATCAGCACACGATGCATGCACCACAAAGTCTCCATTTTCAGCTCAGGTTGAAGAAGAATGGATGCATTCACACACTTTGTTTCGTTATTGAAAATGACCGTACGGAACCATATCTAAGCTGTGTGTTCGAGCTTGCAACTAGGCTTGCAAGCTGCCCTTCGCCGCCGCGAACAATTGTGAAAATTCATGTGAAATTCTTGTAAATCTCTATGAACAATTGTGTTCCAAACAAGCCGCCCTTCACCGCCGCGAACCGCCATATATTAGTTTTTGACTTCACCGTAATTAAGGTCCTAGCTGGGCAAGAATTTTGCAATGATTATACAATTAATAATCTTGTGTTTGCTTTGTGTCGGCATCAATACCGTCCTCCCACTCGCATCTCTCCTACCTTGCTTAGCTTGCTCCCTCCTTTCCAACTTTAAAAGGAGATCATCTCTCGCCACGACTCCATCCATCACCCAGCTCCCACAACACCTCGGTCCCTCACCCCCCTGCAGCTTGGCTAGTAGCTACTCTACTCCAAGGGCATGAAGAGCAGGAAGGGCTACCTGCTGAGCCCGGTGGGCAGCCCTCCGTCGGACAACGAGTCCGGCGCGGCGGCGGCGGCCGGGTGCGGGAGCAGCGCGGGGTACGGCGGCGGCGGCGGCGGCGGGGACTCGCCGGCCAAGGATCAGGGCCGGCTCCTGCCGATCGCGAACGTGTCGCGCATCATGAAGCGGTCGCTGGCGGCGAACGCCAAGATCTCCAAGGAGGCCAAGGAGATGGTGCAGGAGTGCGTGTCGGAGTTCATCAGCTTCGTCACCGGGGAGGCCTCCGACAAGTGCCAGCGCGAGAAGCGCAAGACCATCAACGGCGACGACCTGCTCTGGGCCATGACCACGCTCGGGTTTGAGGCCTACGTCGGCCCGCTCAAGTCCTACCTCAACCGCTACCGCGAGGCCGAGGGCGAGAAGGCCGCCGTGCTCGGGGGCGACGGCGGCGCCGCGGACGACGGCCCGCTCGGCGCGGGCGCCATCGCGGCGCCCGGTGACCGCGCGGGTCACGACGCCGGCGCCTCGGCGGATCACGTCGGGCTCATGATGGGGGTCGGCGGCGGGTTCGGCGCCGCGGGCGGCGGGACGTCGTACTACGCGGCGGCGGGGAGGGCGTACGGCGGGGACGGGTCGAAGGTGGTGGAGTTCGACGGCGAGGAGGAGAACGGCCGCGGCATGCAGAGGGGGTTCGGCGGCGGCCACCTCCACGGCGCCGTGCAATGGTGAAGGGCGCGCCGTAGCTGTAGGTGTAGGAGGCGACAAGCGGCATGTGCCTCGTAACTAAACTTGCGTACTAATGAACTGTTGCCGCTCTGCCGCTGTTAACTAGCAGTTTTTTCCCCCCTACTTTTCATCGAATGTTTAATGAGACGATTTGAATTTGAGTTTAATTTGAAAGATTTCTCTTGATTCGGAAGGAATTTAGCTAGTTGGTCGACGAGGGAAACTGCACGGAAATTGACTTGGCAACAGCATCTATGCTCCGTTGGCATGCACACCACACAGCTCTGTATTTCCCGATACAAAGTCAACAGAGGTAGCCGGGTGAAGGGATGCAACCGGGGAGTGCCGGAGAGGCGCCAACCGCTGGCCAAAAATGAGTGAACTGTGCAATGGGCTTTAAAGGAAGAAGCCAGTGGGCTGCTGGGCTTGAGAACGGCAAAGCCTCCTCTCTGGTCTCCTCCGAGTAGGTTCCATCTCAAAGATCATATTATCCAGAGATTCAGATCATGAAAGAAGCAAATATATAGGAACGCCTCTGTTTTGATCAAACTTTACATCATGTACGACAACTTGCAATGCCACGTTTATTCGATCTGACACTCCCTTGTTTCTCTAGCAAACTCTGTAATTTATCGGAGTCTCCTTGAAAAAGCCAAAGAAGAACAAGAATGAAAATTGATAGTTTACTTGGCTCAAACCTAAAGCAAAAGGTCCATTTGGCACTTGGCAGCACCAAAACGCCCTCATTAGTCATTTGTCATCATACTGGTCCAGAGTGCAACATCAACGTACAAGTACAACTGTTGAGAAAGGGAAACAGAAAGATGGAGCACAACTTGTATCAAGTGGATGTTGATGCTCCGTTTAATCGTCACAAGCATTCGCACAGCCTAAGTAACAGCAGCCAGCCTTTCGTCGTAACTAGTGCAGAAAGAGTTGTTTCCTGAAGTCGCGTCATCCCAAGGGAGCAGCACTGCATGATACACAACATATAAGCCATCCATCAGTCTTCTGAAAATCACACAAGTCAATCTCCGGTAATTTAGAAGCCAGAAGCCGCAAGCTGATGTGGGATGCACATCCATTTTTCGTTGAAGCAATTCACACAAAGGGAGGGAGAACAGGGCAAACAAAAAAGACTGAGAACCAAGAAAAACAGAATATCTAGAGCCAAGAATAATACAAGCAATTGCCTCAAAAGGCTTTGGCATCACACTAGTTTTTGTTCAAATTCATATTTAAATCATGTAGACACATCCCAGTTCATTCTCAATGGTGGTGATATGCAGGTAGTGTGACCCTACCATTTGTTTTCCTGTATAAAAGTAAGGTTTATACAACCAACTACTATAAATTCCTCGGTTTCCCTCCATACCATTATTGTACAAACCTAAGATTTGCTACATGAAAAAGTTACATATCCATAGTGATGCGATATAGTGTTCAGCTCAAGCAAGTACTTGTGCATTTGCAACTTGTGCAACGATTGAACAATATATTGGTAAAAAGGGAGAACATTAATAACCATGCAGTGGCACCATAATATAGGGACATAGGGTCACAGCGTTTTCTGACAGCTCATCTAGCACGTAAACTGAGAAGGAACTTACCATCTGCAGGGATCATAATCAGAATGACCTGTATCGCTTTACTTGTGAAGAATACTCTTCTTGGGCATTTTAGGCTTCCTCTGGACATGATTCTGAAAGATGGAGAAAGTATGGACAAAAATTAGAGGGCACACCAAGAGCAAAATATAAAAGGAAACAGATAGGCACCTTTTGCCTTTCCAGAGCCTCAACATCTGTCCTCTCCTTCCAGTTACTCTTACGCAATTTAATTGGCCGGTTTCCTACATACTTTCCTGAAAGAAGTTTTGTTCGAATGTGAAAAGGAACAGTAAATCAAAACATGCAGACAAGTTGCAGCAACTGAATCTGCAGAACATAGATTGAGATACAAACCATTCATTTCTTTTATTGCTGCAGCCAGATCAGTAGGGTTTGAAAAGCTCACAAATCCATAACCTTTAGTTTTGCCAGTCCTCTTATCTCTAACAACCTGAAATAACGAATGCAAAGACAAATTAAGGCCATATAGAATCAAGAATGAATGTCAAATACTGCATAATATGTGGCTCAGCATCTGGGTTTCTTTGTGAGCTAATCTCTTGGGACAACCTATGTGAGCTAGTTTAGGTTTCTTTAGTTGAAAAAATTTAAGCATAGGGAAGGAAGAAGAGAATGAATTCAACAAAGAGTAGGTTGTTGATTGTTAGCTAGAAAATTATTCAGGGATGTGTAAGGTTACTCGGACTAATCCCCAAGGTTTGATCGGCCCCCAAACCCTTCTGCTCCACCAAATCTCTTTTTAGTTTTTGCTACTTCATATGCATTTAATGCGTTTACAGAACTAATCAATATGAAGTAGCATATTACTATGAAAAAGATCTATATGAAATATCTAGAAACTGCTTGTTTTCTCCCATGCATACAACATTTTATGACACGTAATTATTGTGACAACATCATGACGTGCCATTGATCTTCTGTAGTCTGCTAACATTTGCAGAGATCGGTGTTATTCTGATCATGATTCCCCATTTGTTTAGGTAGTCCCTTGCATTGATAATCAACATGGAACAATGCAAATTCTCGTTTTCATGCTTGCCAATCCTTGTCACTTCTTCCATGCCAAATTACACCTGACTATTAACGGATTTCAGAAGATCTGAATGTCTTACAGATTTTTGCAGTCCATAATCCAAATCCTTTTTTGTAACATCATTTACCTAGCTTTGGCAGATCTAAACAACTTATGCATTTACTCCTCCCAGTGATAGTAGAGGACAATTTGGACTTTGGACGCCACTATTTCCAATTGTAAAATGTATTTATGTAAAACTCAGTTAAACTATTTCATTACTCTTTGAGACATATCTACAAATCCTGAACTAAGTAACTATAAAAAAATGATAGCAAAGGTTTTAAACAGACAATTACAAAAAACTGACATATATATATATATATATATAAAACCGTACTCTGCAACATACTCCTGGTTAATATATATATATATATATATATATATATATATATATATATATATATATATATATATATATATATATATATATATATATATTAACCAGGAGTATGTTGCAGAGTACGGTTCCATTAGCACCTAATAACTGCATATTTAAATGTTATGGTGTGTAAAACATAGTTCATGCCCAAAGATTATTAGTTCCTATATTATGTCGCAGCTCATGCAGGATATTGAATCTACCCAGATAACCATTTTGGAGTACAGGTTCCCATAGAATCTGCCCTAAGCCATGAATTTGTTAATAAACTCCATCGGTCTTTTAAGTACCTCGTGCAGGCTGCCAAGTTATCTACCTATGTTAATCATTTAGGATAGAATTACATTGAACAATTATTGATCAGGCTGATAATTGGATATGAATTTCACCACCTTGTGCCATAACTAAAAACCTGAGCATTTTTATTACCTTGACATCTGCATAAAACTCTAGAAAGAATTTGACAATGTACTGCACATCACATATTGAAGAAAACAAGTTTCACCACGAATAAGTTTTTTCAACAGAGGGGAGCAGACTAGTTACCCTTGCCATGTTGAAGGAGGGGAACCGTGAGAATGCTTTGGAGAGGACATCGTCATTAACTTCGTTGCCTAGATCTCCACAGAACAGCCTATAATCATCTGCAAATTGTTGAGAGTTGAAACCCAAGTAAACAAGAGAAGGATGAGGGATTAAACAGAGGGGGACTGAACGGAGAGAAGTCATGGTCGGTACTTTCGGGCCACTCGGTGAGGGTGGGATCCTCCCAGGACTGTCCGGCGGCGCGGCGGGGGATGGGCTTCTTGCTGGTGGAGGGGTCGGAGGGCCTGGCGCTGGCGCTGGCGGCGGGGTCGAGGACGTCGCTGGTGGCGAGGGCAGCCTTCACGCTCTGCAGCGCCTCGGGGGTGATAGTCTGCGCGTCCCGCTGGAAGAGCTGGTGCGCCTGGTGCAGCTGCTGCTGGTACTGCTGGTAGCTGTTCGGCGCCATCGGCGGCGGCATCTGCGGCTGCGGCTGGTGCTGCTGCAGATGGAAAGGGAGCGGGAAGTAGCTGGCCCCCGCCGGAGCCGAAGACGACGACCCGGGAGGCGGCGGCGGCGGAGGATTGGAAGGCATGGAGGCGAATCGACTCGGGAGTGGCTCAGACGCCGCCGGCAGCCGCGACCCCAAGATTTAGGGTTTCCTGTAGACGCCTACTCGCCGCTCGGCGTCCTCACCCCCTTCGCCCGTGCGCCTGCCGCCTGGCTGCCCTCCCGCTCGATCCTGCTGCGAAGCAAGCGGTTCCGCTACGGATTTGGTGGAGCAGAAGGGTTTGGGGGCCGATCAAACCTTGGGGATGGATTTGGATTTCTATTTTACCGTATGCCTTGGTCTCTCTCTATTCTGTGTCCTAGCGATGGTGTAAATAAGAAAGCGTAATCAAGACCGATCATATTTTACGTTTTCATACGGGATCAAATATTTTTTATTTCAAATTTAGATTTAAATTGTATACTACTTTAACTACCATACCTTTTGACACTTCTTCATAAGAAATAATAGAAAATTTTTCACATGTTATTAATATTTTTGGACGATCTCATTACGCCGCATAAATCGTGCGTGCTGCTAGCGCTTGCCCTACTCAATCGCCGAGATAAGTTCATCCCCTTCCTTTATCTATCCGCTCCAGCTCGTCGGCCTCGCTGCAGCCGGAAACCCTAGCACATCTCTAGGTTCCTTTGTTCTTCCTTCTGGTTGTGGCCTTGCCTGTTTAGAAGTGTAGTTCGTGAGCTCCAGCCCTTTATTGTGCTTTCCTTCCTCTTTAATGTATCTGATCTACTATATTTTTGCCTGATATGTGATTCTTGGATGGGCTTGTAGGGCGCAAACGAGCCAAGGGGTGGGTGAACTAGGATCTAGGAGTCTCCATGGACGAAGAAAGCTGGCTGCAATGTGGTGAGTTCTTAGCTTTATCTTCCATTTTTTCCCAAAAAGATATATAGGATGAAGAAATGTTAGTTTCTTTGCAAATTGAAGAATAGTGACATCTGTAGTTGCTTCTAGCTTACCAGTATTGTTTCGGCTTTAAAAAGAATTGAGGTTTGAGATTTTTTTCTTTTGCTGGGTCACGCCTAGAGCTGTTGTTGCCTTCTCTTGTGTGCATCTACGACATATTACAAGGATAGATTTATCTTCCATGCTTTTTTTGGTACAGCTTTCTATGCTACCTGTAAAACTAAGTATGACTTGTGTAGGCTACCTATCAATACCAATTTCTAATAATCTGTTGGCTTTCAGGTATACCTAAAATTAAATAGTAGTATCATCTTTAGATGCTTTTGGTTCAGCAGTTAGCTAGAAATTAGTTTGCTATTTAATCTCAAGTACTCTTGCAGTATCTCCAAGAGTCTTTTTAAATTTGACTCTCTAAATTATCATTTGGACAGCTTTCTACATAAAAATTATTTTCTATATATTTTCACTCTCCAACAGCTTTTATATATCCTGTGTACACTCTAGAAAGCCATTTTCATTATCTATCTTTAGCTAGCAAGAAATGCGGAATGGAGGATGGCTACATTTGGATAACCAAACTGTTGGAGGGTAATTTTCTATCAAAATTTCTATTTCTAACAATGAGAAAAGATATAGAGAGTCTCTTGGAGTTGCTCTTAGTCCTGTATTTAGCCTACGTCTTTGATTTTATGATATCGGTAGGTTTGTAGAATCTGCTCTTTAAAAAGAATCAAATTACTGCCTATAGCATATAATTACGAGGATAGCCTATCTTGACAAGGCTGTGATTAGTGTTTGACATGACAATTCCCTTTAATTTAGCTTCACGGACTTGCGTGGTGAGAGGTTGGGCGGATGAGGTGCCCCGCTACTACCATCTATTAGATTGAGAATGTATTTCCTTTTTAAGGTGCGTTTTCTCCTTTATTATACTTGCACACAAATATTCATCAACACTTATAAAATTTGTTAGCAATAAACTCTACCATTAATATTGATGCTTATCTTTCATGTGTTTATATGACGGTCTAAATTTGGTATTTAATCATCGTCAACAGCAGGCCCCAGTCGAAGTGAGCCGCTTGGTATGCCGAGAACCTCGTCGAGCCGATAAGGTTCACTAGTCGGTCCATGTCCAGCCCCTCCACCGTGCTCATCCAGTCCCACCCGGCCAATGGCTCCTCAGCAGCGCGTCGGACCTCCTCCGCCGCCCAGGCGGCGGCGACGCACACTCCGTTTTCCATGAGAAGGTCCCGCGCGGTGGCCCGTGCCAGGCACCCGGAGATGCACGTCCCGAAGTAATGATCCCCTAGCGGCGGGTCAAGGCGCGTGCGACAGCCAGCGAAGGAGAGGTATATCTCGTTGTCAGGGGAGATGATGCCGGCCGGGAGCTTGGCGTGGACAAAAGACACCCATGCGAGCGCTGCGACAGCAACGAAGCTGGATGGCTCGGCGGCGTTTTGCTCCGCCTACGAGAGCTCGGCGATGCGGTGCTTTAAGTGGTGCATATCTTGCGCCGTGATGGCGAATGTCCGGCGGCAAAGGTTGGGGCAGATGAGGTGACCCGCCACTGCCGCCTGCAAGTGTGGCGAGAGGTTGGGCAGATGAGGTGCCAAAAATGTTATCAATAGAGAAAACTATATAATGGGATCTGAAAGTATTTATTAATGGTCTGAATTGAGCCCATCACAATGATTGGCAAATTCTTTTTCTTCAAGTGCTGAGTAGCCTTTTATCATGAAACTATGGAAGGATGCTTATTATTTTTAAGAAATCTATAAATCTTAACCGAGTACATTATTAGTTATTTTATCTTTTTTAGATTTATAGACTTTACTATACATATAATTTATAGACTTTAGATATAATATATATATATATATATAAATGCATAGAGAAACTATGAATCTAGAAAAGTTAAAATGACTGGTAATTTAGGACGGAGATAGTAGATCGATAAATTTAATACTCCTATTTTCCAAAGGAAGGAACAATCGAATATATTCTAACTAGACAACATGTATCCAAATTACAGTGGTTAGTGCACTTCGACGGTAATAGGGCACATTTTAGTGACAAAGCCTGGTGACAAAAAGAAACAGCAACAATGACAAGCGCAAGTGAAGTGTGGAGAAAACGTTCTTTTCCTTGCGCACCGGTGGGCTGTCGTCGTCGACTTGGCTTTGGGCACTGCCCTGTTCTGTCGTCGCTGCACACAGGCCGGCAACCGGCGGCCGGCGTGCGTGGCGTGAGCAACGCAAGAAAAGAAACAGGTAATTGATGAACGTGACGTACCATTGGCAGATCGGGCGCGTACTTGCGCAGCACGGCCCTCACGAGGTCCTCGCCGCCGGGGAGCTTGATCGCCATGCGGTCGAACGTCGGCGGCTCGACGGTGTCGTCGTCCGCATCCCTGCAGCATGCCGCCGCCCACGCCTCCAGGAACCTCCACGCGGACCGGCCGTCGGCCAAGGCGTGGTGCACCGCCACGCCGAGCGCCAGCCCGCCCCGATGCCACGCGACCTGCGCGGCCAGCGTCACGGCGGGGAGCCGGCCGGCGTCGAGTGCCAGGACGAGCAATCAGAAGGCCTCAACGTCATGGCACTCATCCCCCGTGAGGCGCGCCGCGTCGGCGGCGCCCTCGCTCACCTCCGCCTCCGCGACGAGGAACCTGACCCCGCCGGCCACGCCTGCCTGTGTGCAGTCGATGGTGGCGTCGCCCATGGCTGGCTGGTGCAAGATCCTTCCGGCCAGGGGGGGGAGGTGGGGTGTTGGAAATGCACCTTCCACCGAGTGGTTTCTTAGGCACAACCGAATGGTTTGCCTAGACTGGGAGGGGATGAACACACGCATACCTTTGAGGTTGTTTGTACTGGGGCTTCGACTGATCTCAGTTGCTGTTGTGAGCTTTGATTTAAGTATAAGTCTTAAGGGGATAAGGTACAATGAAGTGGCGCTGGGTACAAGACCTGGCGCAAGTTATAAGAGAGCGGACCTTGGTCCATGGGCTGCATGTAAGCAGTAATTGCAGTGTGCCGTTATCTACGACTAGTCTATTTCAGCCTAGATAGTGCCTACACAAGGGTTAATGCCCCCAACAATTCTTCCCCTAAGCCTTATGTGCCTTGCTCGAGGGTACTTGGATCATTCCGATCCTGGATTGCAGCTCCTGAAACTTTACTCGCCCGAGTGCCTTCATCAGGATGCCAGCAAGCTGATCGTTGGTGTTGATGTAGTCGGCTTCGATGAATCCTTTCTCAATGCAGTCGTGAATGAAGTGGTACCTCAACTCGATATGCTTGCTTCGCTCGTGGAAGACGGGATTCTTGCTCAGCGCCAGTGCCGACTTCTTGTCCATCATGAGCTCCACGCATTCGGCCTCTCTTCCCATGAGCTTACCGAGTAGTCTCGCGAGCCAGACCGCTTGAGTTGCTGCCGCGGTAGCTGCAACATACTCTACCTCACATGATGACAGAGTCACCACTCGTTGCTTGAGTCATTGCCAACTCACTGAGCACTTCTCAAGATAGAAGAGGTTGCCGCTGGTGCTCTTGCGGTTGTTGATGTCACCGGCGTGGTCGCTGTCGCCGTAGCCAGCCAACCGAGTTGTTTCTATCGACTTCTCGTAGCACAGACCGTAATCGAGCGTGCCATTAACGTAGCGGAGGATGCGCTTCACCGCCTTTATATGCTCTTCAGTCGGCCTCTCTATGAAATAACTCGCAAATCCAACTACAAAGGCCAGATCTGGTTGTGTGTGGAGGAGATACCGGAGGCTTCCGACTAGTCACCGGTACGCGGTGGAGTCGACTTCTGGAGTGGTGCTGTCGCGGCTCAGGCGCAGCCTTTCCTCCATGGGCATCTGGGCAGGGTGGCACCCCTCCATCCCGCCAATCTTCACGACTTGGGCGGCGTATTGTGCTTGGCTCACAATGATGTGCCCGCCCTTCTGATGCACCTCAATGCCAGGATAGAAGGAGAGAAGCCCGAGATCACTCATCTGGAATTGGCCCTTCATCTCCTTCTTGAACTTGTCGATGGCCTGCTCAGATAATCCGGTGATCACCGGATCGTCAATGTAGACACCGACTAGTACTGGCTCCCCGTGCTTGCCACCACCTCGCATGTAAATGGCGTGCTCGTGCGTGCTCTGCTTGAAGTCGAGTGCTTTGAGCATTGATTCAAGCTTCGCATTCCAGGCCCACGACGCTTGTCGTAAGCCATACAGGGCCTTACGTAGTCACAGCACATTTCCTTCCTCCCCTGGGATGACAAACCCGGGGGCTGCTTGACGTAGACTTCTTCCTTCAAATCTCCATCAGAAAGGTCGATTTGACATCCATGTGGTGGACAGTCCAACCCTCCTGAGCTACAAGAGCCAGAAGCACTTGCACCGACTCTATGCGAGCCACAGGCACGTAAACTTCATCAAAATTGATGCCGACTTGCTGAACAAAGCCACGCGCCACCAGTCACGCCTTGTTCTTGATCACCTTTTCTGCCTCAACGCGCTTCAGCTTGAACACCCACTTCAGCCCAATGGCCTGGTGCCCAGCTAGGAGTTTGACCAACTCCCAAGTCTTATTGTGCTCAACCATGTTGATTTCATCGCGCATTGACACCCTCTAGGCTTCCTCCCGCTCCACCTTAGCAAAGGAGCATGGCTCCCCCGTGCTGGTGAGCATCAACTCCGCCTTCTTGAACTCTACTTGCTCAAGGCCTGGGTGCGGCTCCTAAGCAAGTTTTCCATTGTGCGATAGCGCAATGAGGCATCATCGTGGTCTTCGTCGAGGCGCCAGTCGTTGCTGCCGTAAGTTGCGGAAGAACTCGAAGCAGCGCTCGAAGGTGAATCAGCACTTGGAGCGGCCTCACGAGTACTTGGAGCAGCCTTACGAGTACTCGGAGTACCCTCCAGAGTACTTGGGAGTGACCTCACGAGTACTCGGAGTGCCCTCCGGAGTACTCGGAGTTGCACCAGCGGGAGCAGGGGGAGTCGGGGAAGCAGTCGGGGGGGGGGGGGGGTCGCCTCGCCCCCAGAAGTACTCAAAATGGAGCTCGTAGTACTTGGAGACATACCAGGGAAGTCAGAGATGTACTCGAGGGGATAGCTGACTCCTCCGTAGCCACCGCAGCTTCCACTAGGTACTCGACGACGAAGTTGGAGTTGCATCCGGTGTTACCATCTTCCTCCTGCGACCAGCTCCAGTCATGATCTTCATCAAACACAACATCGCGCGTTGTGCGCACACGCTGTGTCACCGGGTCTAGCACCCGGTAGGTCTTGACTCCTTAATCTTAGCCGATGAAGACGCTCGGAGTTGACCGATCTTCAAGCTTGTTGTGATGCCCAAGTTCCTTCACGTACGCCAGGCACCCAAAGGTGTGTAGGAACTGGACCGCCGGCTTGCTTCCATGCCACGCCTCATACGAGGTCTCGTCGGAGAGGGCCCGGGTGGACTAGCAATTGAGGAGGAACACCGCCGTGCTCACCGCCTCTGCCTAGTAGATAGGCGGCATGCCCCTCTGCTTCAGCAGGGCACGCGCCATAGGCACCACCGACTGGTTGCACCGCTCCACCACGCGCGTTCTGCTGGGGTGTGTGGGGCGCTGAGTGGTGCCGCTCCACACCTTGGTCAGCAAGGTACTCGGCGAAGTATGCCGACGTGAACTCACCGCCGTTGTCAGTGCGGAACACCCTCAGCCTTCTCCTGCACTTGTTATCCGCAGCCACCTAGATCTTCTTAATGGATTCCGGCGCGCTGCTCTTCTTTGCGAGGAAAGCCGCCCACATATATCTCGTGGCATCATCTACCAGCAGCAGGATGTAGCGCCGGCCTCCTGGAGTCGCTGGCGTGATGGGCTCGCACAAGTCGCCATGTACGAGTTCGAGCGGGTTGTCCGCCCTGTACTTGCCCTACTTGGGGAAGGGGGCGCCTGAAAGGACCTCAAGATGCCTAGAGGGGGGGGTGAATAGGCTAATCTGCAACACAGGTGTCCGGATACTCCGGATATATGTCCGGATAATCCGGATATAGTGTGCGGAGTTTCCGGAGATAATGTCCGGACTATCCGGGTATGAAACAAACTGCTACAAATCAAAGATAGAAATACTGTAAATTGAATCCAGTAAATTTAGAGGGACTAGTGGTACCTCTGAAGTGTTTCTCACCAGTTGTCTTACTCCTGAGACTTGTATAATAGTAGATCGCCCTCAAACCCTAAAAAATTAGTCTCACAAGCAAACAATCACAAATGCAAGCTAGAATTGCGAGAGTGACACAGAATTTGTTTCCCGAAGTTCACTCCCAAAGGAGCTACGTCTCCGTTGAGGAAGAATTGAAGAGACGGAGCTCAAGAACTCCTATGCTCCTCTCCCAAGGGTGAGGCCAATGCTCAAACCCTAGGGTCACTTACTATGAATTCCTCGGAGAGGAATGAAGATTACAAACCAGCTGTGGTGTTCACAAAACAATCACGCAATCACAAGCAATGCCTAGCCGTCTAGGAGCTCGGAGCTCCAAAAGTAATAAACTAGAATCCACGGGCTAGATTTGGATGATGTGCTCAAGAGATGAAATCAAGGATTACTTGCACAATCTTAGCTCTTGCAACAATCTTACTTCAAACCCCAAAGAAAATCACTCAAGAATGGAGCAAATGGGGAGTGAGAGGGCTCTCTTTGGCTTTTAGGCAGTTCTGGTCGAAAATAAGCAAGAGAGAGAGAATGAGAGGGGGTATGGGGGTATTTATACCCCCTCTCCTAGAAACTAGCCGTTGGGAGAGCGGTATCCGGAAACTCCGGGTATATGTCCGGATACTCCGGACATAGGAGTCCGGAGACTCCGGACCAATCGTATTTTGCAGACTGGTAACAGTAACCCGGAGACTCCGGGTATACGTCCGGATACTCCGGGCACTCTGTCCGGACATTCCGGATTGAGACCCGGACACTCCGGGTTAGACACAGAATTTCACATGCAGTCCCTTTTTGATTGTTGAGATGGTTTCTTATGATCTTTGTGGGTTCTCTTGAGCACAACTACCATGTCTACACATGTGGATCATAGTTCCCCTTGATAGTACGGCGTTCCTATACTCAATTTCAAAAATAAAATCTAGTCTTTCAGTACACTTGAGAACGCTGCTTTTCATATCCTTTTTGAGGGTTCACGCTTTGCTATATGCTTTGCTCAGTCACCATTAGCACCTGCACACATGCTTAATAACACGATTAAATATACATATGCTTTGTCATTTATCACCAAAATCCACTTAGGGGCCTAGATATCTTTCAGCGTCGGTGCTTGGTGGTGACGCAGACGTCACACATCTGCTCAACATGAGCCAGCGGCGGCAGCCCGTGCACCATGCTCCTCCCGCCCATCTGCTGCAGGGCGTCGAAGTTGACGTGCCCGAACCGATCATGCCCCCGCCAGGCATCGTCGCCACAGCGTACGGTGAGGCAGGCGTACGGTGAGGTAGACCAGCCTCACGACCTCCAGTTGCAGCACGTACAGCCTGTTCCCGCTGCGCGGAACCCTTGCCAGCAGCCGGCTCTCACGATCACGGATCCGCAAGGCACCATCTTCGATGTGAATCTTGGACCTGATGTCGTCAAGTTGCCCGACTGAGATGATGGAGTTGCGCAGCTTCGGGATGTAGTAGACCCCATCTAGGGCCTTGTGTTCCCCGTTCCTCCCGGAGAAGATGACGGTGCCACAGCCTTGGATGGCCACGACCGACCCGTCACCGAACTTGACCGAGCCGCGCATGGCCCGATCGAGGTGGGAGAAGACGTCGCATCGCCCCGTCATATGGTTGGTGACCCCTGTGTCCAGGTACCACCCTTCTATCCACTCATTGTCCCCGCCCTTTCCGAGGTAGGCTTGAGCCTGAGGCTCCTCGATACAGGTTGTCATTGTAGCTGTCGTCGCAGGCAGGGGAGCAGGCTCACGGCCGACCTCGTGGTCGCCCGAGTACTCATCAGCCGCCTTCTTGACTATCTCGACTACTTCTTTGACTTTCTGCACGGAAAACAACTCGGCTTGCGGCTCCTCTGAGTGGTTTTCCACGCAGACTTTGTGCCATGAAAAGTCACGGCTCTTCTTCCGCCTGGGCCACATGTGCTTGCCCCTTCTTGGGCTGCCTGCACTCACGTGCCTAGTGGCCAGCACGGCCACAGTTGTGGTAGGTGTCGTTGCGCGGTGGCTTACTCACCTCACCGCCGTCGACTGCTTTCTTCTGTGGAGCTGGCGGGCGCCGCTGCTAGCTCCTCCTGCCTCCGGTCCTGGACGCGCCCTCGCCCGACTCACGATTTCGCCGACCCAGCACATCACCATATAACAGCTTGCCCGAGTCGCGATTCGAGTCGGCGCGGTCCATGCGGTCCTCCTGCGCGTTCAGACGCCCAGTCACCTCTTCCAGTGAGAGGGAGGAGATGTCCAGCAGCGTCTCGATGGACATCACCAGATGGTCGAACCGAGGTGGCACCGATCGTAGGAGCTTCTCCACTACTCGCTGCTCCTCTATCTCCTCACCTAATTCCTCCAGGTTGATGACGAGGTTGGATAGCCGCAGAGCAAAGTCATGCACCTTCTCGCCGCTGCTACACGTCATGGCTTCGAACTCCCTCCGCAGCTGCTGAGCCCTACCCTTCTGGACTTTCGCTGCCGACGCACATTGTCTCGATGGCGTCCTATGCTTCTGCAGCCGATTGCTTCTTGGCCACCTGCGGCACCATCTCTGGTGGCGCTGAGAGGATAAGGGCCTCTCTGGCCATGCAATCTTCCTGGAAGTTGCAGTCACCATACTCGATGGCGTCCCAGAGGTTGCGGGTTTGGAGCATCACCTTCATGACCAGGCTCCAGTGGGTGTAGTTGGATCTCATCAGCGTCGGGTACTTTGCGCCACTCGACTCTTTCACCACCCTCTGAACGTCTGGCCACTCCCAATCCCGGTAGCGCCGCCCACCCGGGGAAGGGGAGGATGCCTCTGGTGGCAACGCGAGGTTACAGAGTCATTCGACGATGACCCCCCGCATCTTTCTCACCGACCGGCTTCTTCTCCTTCTTCACATGCCACTTTGGATCTTCTGGCCCCTGATCCTTGGGTATCAGGTCCTCCTTCCTATGGAGACCTTCTTCGCTCTCGACCGACTTCTTGCTCTCCCTCGAGCCATGCCTAGACCTAACGGACTTTCCAGATGAAGACATTGATCCAACGGATACTTAACCTAGGCTCTAGTATCACTTGTTGGAAATCCACCTCCCACCGGGTAGTTTCTCAGGCACAACCGAGTGGTTTGCCTAGACTGGGAGGGGATGAACACACGCACACCTTTGAGGTTGTTTGCACTAGGGCTCTGACTAGATCCCGGTTGCTGATGTGAGCTTTGATTTAAGTAGATATCCTAAAGGGATAAGGTACAATGAAGTGGCGCTGCGTACAAGATCAGGCGCAAGTTACAGAGAGCAGACCTTGGTCCACGGGCTGCATGCAAGCAGTAATTATAGTGTGCGGCTATTTACGACTAGTCTGTTTCAATCTACATACTGTCTGCGCAACGGTTAATGCCCCAACAGAGGAACCGCGCGACGGTCTCCGCGAGCGACGCGCGCAAGGCGGCCATGGCGGACGCGAACAGTGGGATGCCCCCGCCGCCGCCGTCGACGAAATGAGCAGGCGCTGGACGAGCGGGAACGTGATCCACTGCGCGTCCAGACTTTGGGATGTGGTCTTGCCTGTGCTGATCCTCAAGCTGAAGAGCACGGAGAGCATTGAAGAGTGTGCAATCAAGGTCGACGGCCTTGCCAATCAGATAAGGGAGTTGGGGGTGGAGATGCAGGATTCCTATGATGTAATTTGTAAAGCGAATGCCTCGACTCTAAACGATTCCTCAAGAGTCTTTCTATAAGGATGCTTTGAACATTAAATGCTCTTATGTTATATATATTATTATCAAATGCTATGAAACCAAAGTCATATGCTACCTCCGTTCTCTAATGTTTGGCATTGATTAGTGCAAAACTAACGCCAAATATTAAGCGATGGAGGGAGTAATAACATCTATGAAATACCAATCTATCTTCACAACTCTTGTACGATAAGTATGCATATAATTTAACTAATTCTTAGATCAAATTTGCGAAACTTAACCTTCAAATCCGAATACACCCTATAAAAAGAAGCAGTATCACATTTCAAGTTACATAATGTTTGAACATTTTGTAGGTGATAATAGTTTAAAGCGTGTGGATGTCCATGATAGAACAATACATACATCGATATAGAAGACACATACATGAATACAAAATCAACCGAAGTAGCTGAGGAAGTGCGACTTGTACGTGTCCATGTGCGCCGGGTGCAGCGACACAGATACCTGCACACCGCCGGGGCCAGTGCCTCCCTTCTTCCCGGCGACGAGCACGACCTGCCCGTCTTGGTTCATGGTGACCAACTCCGTCCTGCTAGGCGGGCCCCACCCGAAGTCTGACGCCTCGTACCCGGGGAACCTTGTGGACCCGGCCAGGTTCATGAGCCGGTCCATGTCCACCCCCTCCACCGTGCTCATCCAGTCCCACCCGGCCAGTGGGTCCTCCGCGGCGCGTCGGACCTCCTCCGCCACCAAGGCGGCGGCGACGCGCATTCCGTTTCCCGCGAGGAGGTCCCGCGCGGTGGCCCGTGCCAGGCAGCCGGAGATGCAAGTCCCGAAGTACTGATCTCCCGGCGGCGGATCGAGGCGTCCGCGGCAGTCGGCGAAGAAGAAGAGGTACACCTCGTCCTCGGGGGAGACGATGCCGGCCGGGTGCTTGGCGTGGACGAAGGACACCCACGCGAGCGCCGCTATGGCGACGAAGCTGGACGGCGGGGCGGCCGCCTGCTCCGGGGGCGAGAGCTCCACGATGCGCTGCTTCAGGCGTTGCATGTCTTGTGCGGCGATGGTGAACGTCCGGCGGGAGAGGTTGGGGCGGATGAGGTGCCCCGCCACGGTGGCCTGCAAGCGCGCGAGATAAGTGGCGCCAACACCGCGTCAGAAATATTGTCAACAGAGCGAGCCGGCTGTGTAACTGGGACCCAGATGCGTTGATGATCCGCCTTGCTTGACCGCCGCTCTCCCGCAGGCGTGCGTGAGCGACCAACGCAAGAAGGAGAAGGAAAAGAAGCCGGGGAAGGCGCAGGTAGTAGATTGGCGTGACGTACCATTGGCAGATCGGGCGCGTACTTGCGCAGCACGGCCCTAGCGAGCTCGTCGCCGCCGGGGAGCTCGATCGCCGCGCGGTCGAACGTCGGCGGCTCGGCGTCGTCGTCCGCGTCCCCGCGGCACGCCGCCGCCCAAGCCTCCAGGAACCTCCACGCGGACCGGCCGTCGGCCACGGCGTGGTGCATCGCGACGCCGAGCGCCAGCCCGCCCCGCAGCCGCGTGACCTGCGCGGCCATCGTCTCCGCGGGGAGCTGGCCGGCGTCGAGCGCCGGGACGAGCGAGCGGAACGCCTCGGCGACGTGGTCCTCGCCCCCCGCGAGGCGCCCCGCGTCGGCCTCGCCGCTCTCCGCGACGACGAACCTGACGCCGCCCCCGGCGCAGTCGATGGCGGCGTCGCCCGTGGCCGGCCGGTGCACGATCCTCCCGGCCAGTGGGGGAACCGCGCGGCGGTCTCCGCGAGCGACGCGCGCAGGGCGTCCACGGCGGACTCGAACGGCGGGATGTCCCCGCGGCCGCCGCCGTCGACGAAGATGAACACGCGCTGGATGAGCGGCAGCGTGACCCACTGCGCGTCCAGCGCGGACAGCCGGAGCGGCTCCGGCGGCAGCGCCGCGGTCGCCGGCACCGCGACGCGGGACTCCTCGATGACCTTGACCGACGGCAGCGGCATGGCGGCAAAAGGCAGGTGGGTGGCGGGCGCCCGCCGGTGTGGCCGAGCGTCCGGGGGCGGTGGCTTAGATTTTGTCTGACGCTGAGGTGTCGTTGGAGCAAATGACGACTGTGATGGCTCCTGTCTCAGGTATGACGACGTGTTTTTTTGTCTGAACTCGATGTGCGATGCCGATGATGCCGTGATGCTTGGGTTGTAACTGAACTTCCTGCGGAATAACTGAGTTTCCTACGGAAAGTAGTAACTGATTTTCATTCGTTTTGATTGCTTTTCCGTGCTGAGTCGATGACTCGAACCTGCGTGGAGTTCGCAAGTGCCTTGTGATTTAGACCGCCTCCAACAACAGAAGCCATTCGGAGTAGGCAAGTACACGTTTTGCCTATTGGTTAGAAAATAACTACAATAGGCATTTTTCCTTGCCTCCAATAGCATAGGCAAAAAGCATACTGCATTCCAATGGTAGTTGGCTCCCGCCGGCTGCAAGAAATTTCTCCCGCGCCGCTTGCAACCTACTCCAGATCCGTCGAATGGGTTGAATCATTTCGGCGCATCTTTGCATGCGAGGCATGGATCGTCTCGTGGAGGCTTTGGAGTAGGCGGAGGTCATCGGAAGGTCAAGGATTGCAAGTGAGTTCGATGGTTTCTTTGGATGCGACGGCAACACTGGAGGTTGTTCGTGTCCGGCAATGGGGACTTGGGGATGAATGTAGTGGGCGTTGATCCTTTTGCCCTGTTGCAGGTCAGGACGGACAGAGTTCACCATGGCATGGAGGTACATCAAGATGGGGATTTGCGGTACGTCTACCGCAAATCGTCGTCAAGAGGAAGAACTGCAAGCCACGGCCGTTGCAGTCTTAATGGTCGTAGGGAAGAAACGACGTTGGGGAGGATCTGTCATTGGGCATAAAGTAAAGAATCGTGAAAGGGAAGAGGTCAATGCTCAAATAATGCGAGATTACTTCAATGATCCTCCACTGTATGGTGAAGAGTATTTCAGGCGAAGGTAACATTTTATCGCAGATGCTTATGTTTTGCTTTGTTCCAATGTTCAGAACCTGTAGCTTATAGTTAAATTATGGCACTGATAAAGCATTGCACAATAACACTTCATAGGTTCAGAATGCGTAAATCTTTGTTCCTACGCATCATTCAAGATGTCACTGCTAGAAACAAATATTTCAAGCAAAAAAGGAATGCAGCAAAGAAATTAGGTTTCAGTCCGATTCAGAAGTGTTTAATTGCATTGAGAATGTTAGCTTACGGTGGAGTTGCAGATGCATTAGACGACACATACAAAATGGCAGAGACCACCGTTCTTAAGACCCTCATGCAATTCGTGCACACTGTCATTGATGTATATGAGAAAAGTACTTGAGACCACCACGTGCCCACGAGCTTAAAGTCATTCTAAAGCAAAATGAGGCTAGAGTTTTCCTAGACATGGTTGGTAGCATAGATTGTATGCACTGGGAATGGGAGAATTGTCCCACGGCATTGGCCAGCATGTACAAGGGTCATAAATCCAAACCAACCATTATACTTGAGGTAGTGGCTACTCAGGATCTGCGGATTTGACATGCATTTTTTGGGCTACTGGGTTCTCACAATGACATAAATGTTTTGCATCGTTCTCCTGTGTTTGATGATTTAGCCAATGGTACGACACCTGAGGTTGAGTATTGGATCAATAGCAACCCATATAACATGGGGTATTACTTGGCCGATGGAATTTACCCTGATTGGGCAACTTTAGTGAAGACAATCGGTGCCCCGGTCAGCATGAAATATAAAATTTTTGCAGCCGCTCAAGAGTCGTGTAGGAAGGATGTGGAGAGAACCTTTGGAGTACTACAAACTAAGTTCAAGATCATCCATAATCCCGCTAGGCTGTGGAAGCCAGGACAGCTCAATGCCATCATGCGTGCATGTGTAATTCTTCACAATATGGTTATAGAAGATGAACGCAACATATACAAAAATCCTTGTGATACACATGGCTTTGAAGGGCCCGAAGATCCAGGAATTCTGGAGAACAGAGATGTTCCAGAGATCAGTGAGCTAATTGATGCTTACAACTGCATCAAAAGCAAGGAAACAAATGGCCAACTACAGCATGACCTTGTCGAGCACCTTTGGAGTTATTTTGGAGCTTCCACCAGTCCATTTGCATGACTGTATGACTGCAGATTTTAATTTGTAGAATCTATCCAATTGTATTACTTGATGCTTTCCATTCGTACAACCTATGGATTCAAGTATGACTATGTCATCTTTGTTTAATTGCTGGATCCAATTGTATGACTTGATGCTTTCCATTCGTACAATCTATCCAATTGTATGATTTTAATTTTGTCACGTGGATTCACCAACATCCAATAGTTTATTATTATACACAACATTGTGTGCCATCGACATTGCCCATGCAGACACAACAAATAGATGTACACACAACATGATGTTTGTTTATTATTACACACAAATGACGTTTGTTTATTATTACACACAACATTATGTTCCATCGACAACAAGCAACACAACAAATAGTTCTACAAACAACATGATGTTTCGGTCCAGAACAGGGAAGAAAGCAAATAGTTTGTTACACACAAACAGTTTAAGGCATGCTCGGTCCAAAACTGCTACTTGGAGAGCTTATAATCCCTCGACGCTCCATTATCTCTCGCTGGATGGATATGTAGTACTCTTTGAGGTGTGGGGCTAACTTGTCTAGATCCTGACCCATGAAATGAGCTTCAGCCTTCATCATCTCAACCTTTGTCTGTTCTTTACGCAGTTGTACTTCCTCCCTAGTCAAGTTCAACTTCTCCTTCTCAAGTTCCCATCTCTTTTGCATATCCTCTCTCTGTAGAGCAATCATATTTTGTTGAAGCTCTATCTTAGCATCCTTCCGTTGGAGTATTTGCCATCTGGCTGTCTTCTTTGTTGTCCTTGATCTGGCCCCTTGCATTCATGCTTTGAAGAACTTCAATTGCAACGCTAGATGCAACATTGTCTGCAGTCCCACGACTCCTACACTTCTTGGCACTATCCCTTCCTTCTGGTTGAGCTGGCTGTCCATTATCATCATGCTCAGATTGTCCCTGTTCCCCTTGATTGTTGCCTGCAACCTGCTGATTAACTTTTGTACTTGTGCCTCCAGAATTGATCTCCACCATCTTATCGCTCCATTTAGCTTCATGGCGAAGGATGTTCCAGCAATGCATTAACGTCCATAGCTCTGACTCCTCATACAGTTTAAAAGCATCATCAATCTATTAAGCAATGCATTAACGTTCATGGCTCTGACTCCTCATACAGTTTAAAAGCATCATCGATCTATTAATGAAAAAGGTATATTAGTTACAAATTGTAGGGTGGGAAGATAATATAATTAATGCACATTGACTTACTCGGTCCTGCTCAGTCTTTTCACTTTTTTCTAACCTTTCAACAAATGAAAAATGGCCACAGAATTTGTTCACCGCCTTTTGGATGGTGAGCCACCTGTTAGAAATGGTAACTTGACTTCTTGTAGAAGGGCCTTCAATGTTCTCGACAAAATATTTATGTATCCTTTGATAATAACCGTCACTGGATTGATTTGTTCCTAAATATTTACAGGTCATAGATTGAAGTAGCAATATAATTATATATCTCTTATTCATCTACAAGTGAAAGGGACGTACTAGTGATAGGGTCTTTGCTCACATTCAGGAAGGCAGAGCATATAATTTTGTCTTCATCTTCGCTAAAGGATTTACCTCTTTGTGACACCCTCTTGCCACTGAAATTACCAGCGCCTTTGGCTTTGCCCTTGCCTTTCCCTCCTCTTTTAGACTGAGGAACATGAATCTCTAATTCGGAAGTTTGTCCAGTTATCTCAGTGTGCTCGTGGATGGCTTCCACATTAACAGCTGCAAGGTGTGGTCTCAGAGGATGAAATGGAATTGGCCACCGCAGACCTATGGCTTGCTGCATCTAAATCATTTGCAGCAAGGGCAAAATACAATAGCAGCATTTAGTCAGCTAATGCAATAGCAGCAAAATACAATAGCAGCGTGGCAAACCTGAGGAATTGTAAGATTATCGAAATCTTCCAATGAATCAGAAAGAGGGAACTCCCATTCCTGGCCTTCAAGATAGGCCTCAGAGTTACCATCATTGTTTCATAGGGATTCAAGTTATTTGCCATCCTGCAGCAGGTTGAATTAGTAAGCATCTAAACAAAGCGATCTAATTTTGATTGGAATGGTTAGCAAGGGACACGAAGTCAACAAGCATTCACCATAGACTTGTGACCCAAAGCGAAAAATAAATGCAAATCAATCGATGCAACCAAAATCACTGCACTAGACCAACGGCCGCAAACGCCGCACGCTACAACCGGCCACTGACTCCACAGATCTGGAGAGAACCCACCGTTCCTCAAACCGGATACAGATATCAACCCCCACGACGTACGAACTAGCAGATCGAGCGATTCCAAGTCGGGAATGAAAGGGGATGAACGGAAGGGGACCAACCTTGACTTGGGACTCGCCGGAGCTGACCTTGATGGGGAGGAGCTAGCCGGGCGCCGCCGCTGCACAATCCCGAACCGGCGAGTTCTCCCTTGCCGTACAACCTTCTCTCTCCTCCCGCCCAACTAACCATTGGTCGAGCCGCGGATGGCTTGGCCTGGCAGAGCACGCATTTTAGCTTCCCTCTCCCCTGCTATCCAAAATGGCTTGGCTTTATGCCTACTCTGTTGGAGACGGATGCCTGGTGCCACAGTGCTCCCACAGTAGCCATTTTGCCTTTGCCTAGCCGAATGGCTCGCCTGTTGGAGACAGCTTTACCAAAGTTTTTTTTCATTTGTAATTTCGTTGTACCCTGATTGTTACCTAAGTGGGATTTCTGACCGTTTGGATCTGCCCAGTTAATCCATTATCTGACTTGCTGGAATTACTCCAGTTGTGTTGGACTAGCTTTAACTACGCATTGTCCTGTTATGTTTGGATTCACGTACTTCAACTAGAATCAGTTACCTAATAATTAACTAGTGGACCCAAATATGTTCTAGATCATGTGAGCCAGACATGGCATGGAATTCTTGTATGACACACGTTTCCTTACCTCCTGTCTCCCTACTGTTTATCGCGTGATTTGTTCGGGAAAAAGAAGTTTTTGTCACGTGACATCGTCTCTCAACCAAGCGGTATCAAGGCAGCCTTCATCGTCCTACCGGTACCTTGTCCATCGCTTGATTGATAAGTCGTCATTTTTTTCCTTCAACAATGTGTGCAGTACATCATTCTAGAAAAATTATGCATCTAGTTTTATCAAAACGACCTACAATTTAAAATAGAGAAAATATTATAGAATATAATGATATGCGACTCTTACCTCCGCAAGGAGAAGAAAACTTGAGAGTTGGGCATATTTGAAGTGCACTGTTCTCACACAGCCAATGGCTGTGAGTACGAGTGTGGGCGATCGAGCTGGGATGCTGTTGCATCACCGATTTTTTTTCCCTTGATACTCGTCTGCACCACTGAATTGGTCCGACGAGGCACTCATCTTCTAGAACGACAAGCAAGTCCGTCACGGTCCATGGAGGGCATATGCTTCTTTGCCACGAGCGCCGCGGCATGCTGCCAAGCACTCAAGCAGCTACGGGTTCTTATGTTCTCTGCTTTTACATGATGCACGATGGTCGCTCTAAGCCGTCACGTGGTTCTTGCTTCTTCTACGGAAGAAGACAGACCCCTTTGTCTTGTAATTATCTGGTAGGTTTCAGCAGGCCCCTTTAGTTTCCTCCGTTGATTTGCAAAGCGCATTGCACAACCGGAGACCGGGATCTCGATCACGACCGCCGTGGCGCGCCCGGCGCCCACGACGTCGACTGTCCCGGGCCGGCGGGGCACGGCCGGTCTGTCGAGTCGGCAGCAGGCGGGGGCTCGCGCGCGATCGACCTGTGTGGTTGGGTACGGTTTGTCCGCCGCCGGAAGCTTCGGCGCCGCCGTCGCTTTCCGGCGGTCGATCTCTCCTGGTTGGATCCTCCGATTGCTAGCTACCTTCCAAAGCACGAGCACGTCGATCTTGTCGTAGCTAGCGATCGAGCTAGCTAGCGCTGTGAGCCGCCGCCTCCCGTTCCCCGTACGTTCTGGCGTGGCGGCATGTGGCGGCAGCGCGCGGCCGGCTCCGACCCGACCCGAGAGGCCCGCCGGCGTGCGGCGGACGGCAACGCCACACAAGCAGGAAGGCCGGCCGGCTTGCGGCCGCTGCACGTACGGAGCGGGAGAGACGTGCCACGTACGATCCGCGGCTCACGCTCGGCGTGTGCGCGCGCCTGTCGCAGACGAACGAAGCGCTGCGTTCACTCGTTCTTAGCTTACAGAGCATCTGTTTGGTTTGAAGACGACGTGGAAGTGCCCAAGTAGTACACAAGTGTGTACGCGGTCGCTCAGAAGGCGACGAGCCGACGACACGACGCACGCGTACAACAACGGCACGGGCGCGCGCGTCAGAGCCCATCAGCTTCGAGATTGCGATGCGGATCTGTGGACCGTGACGATCCAGGAGATCCAACCGACTTCAATAAGCAGTAGAGGAGTAGGAGTTCGAGTTACCCCACATGTCTTCTTCTTTGGCCTTGTGTGTGCTGATTGGATGGAACTCGCGGAGCACCGTTCCGTGTGCGTCATCTATCCTCGCCGCGCCGCCCGGCCGGCCGAAAGAAGCTGGCGTGTTCTTGATTGCCTCTGTTAGATGAAAGAGTTCCAGAAGAATCTGCTGTGCTTATCTTGCCTTGTGTAACAATCTACGTATAAAAAAACAGTCCGGACTTTTAGGATCTCATTGAGAATAGAATGCCATGTAATTATAGGCTACCAAATATAGCTCCTTAAGTTACGGACTATGATCTGTGTACACCTATTTGTATGCCACGGTTAGAGTTTTTTCCAACCAATCGATTGATTCAACACGCATTCGCCTGGTAGCCAAGATAGGGGCCGGCGTTCCTCCACTGATTCATCTAACAGCCTCCGCCCGCACGGCCGTCTCGATCGGCACGCCCCGCCGGCTTACAAATTGCCGCTAGCTAGCTAGCTGGGCCGCGACACGTATATACGAGCCGCCAGGGGCGCCCATCGCACTGCTTCTCCGCCTCCTCGCAAACACCTCCGTCCTGATCGTGACGACGACACGCGATCGATACGATCTCGTCGTGCTCGTCCAGCGACGATCCAACCACGAGTCGTAGCTAGCCGGGGAGGACCGATGGGCGAGGCCGGCGCGGCGGGGGCGGTGCGGGTGCTCGCGGTGTCGCGCGTCGCGCCCGCGCCGGGGCCGGACGGGGGCCGCGCCGGCGAGGCGCGCGTGAAGCTGTCCTTCTTCGACACGCCGTGGGTCGTGCTGCCGCCCATCCAGCGGGTCTTCCTCTACGACCTGCCATCAGGCGGCGACGATGAGTTCCCCGCGGCGGTGAGGCGCCTCAAGGACTCCCTCGCCGCCACGCTGGCGCTGTACCTGCCCCTCGCGGGGAAGCTGGCGTACGTCGCCGAGACCGGGGACGTCGTCGTGGACTGCGCCGGCGACCCCGGGGTGGCCTTCGTCGAGGCCGAGGCGTCCGACGACGGCGGCGGCATGAACGTGCGCCGGCTGGCGGGCGACGAGACGCACGACATCCCGGCGTTCCTGGCCCTGGTCCCGGCTCTCGACACCCGGGCGCTCCCGGCGCCCGTGCTGTCCGCGCAGGCCACGCGCCTCCCCGGCGGCCGCGGCCTCGCGCTCGGCCTCTCCGTACACCACGCCGTCGCCGACGGCCAGGCCGTCTGGCGCTTCGTGGGCGCGTGGGCGGCCGCCGCGCGCGAGGGGTCCCCGGTCACCAAGGCCCTCGGCGCGCCGCACTACGACCGGGCGGCCGTCCACGTCCCCAACGGCGACGGGTTCGCGCGCGAGATGCTCAAGAAGGTCGCGCCTAATCTCCCAGTGGTAAGCACCGTATCTAACCTATCATCCATAGATCGGAGATCGTTTTTGGTTGTGGATGCTACAACTTATATACATACATATGTATAAATATATAAAGACTTTTAGTGTTTAGTTGTCGATCTCCATTGCTTCTTTCATCTACAAACACAGACGTACGTGGGGGAGCGGCGCAGGCAATCGCCAATGGCGCACGCCGCGTGCGTGCAGCCGTGAATGGGTTTGCTCACGTAAACCGCTTTTGCATGCAGACCAACACGGCCATGGACTACGACTTCAGCCAGCGCTTCCGGCTGGAGCGCCGGACATTCTACCTCGCCGCCGACGACATCCGGTCCCTGAAGAGCCGCATCGACGCGCTCGCCGCGGCCGAGGAGGTCGCCGAGAACGCTGCGAACAGAAACACCACCGCCACCAGCACCAACAAGAAGAAGCCGGTGTCGACGTTCGTGGCGCTGGCGGCGCTGGGCTGGACGGCGTTCGTGCGCGCCAAGGGTCTCGCCGCCGGGGACGACACGTACCTGGTCTTCCTGGCGGACCTGCGCGCGCGCCTGGACCCGCCCGTGTTGGACGGCTACCTGGGCAACTGCATCAAGGGCTGCCTGGCGACGGCCGACGCGGGGGACCTCCTCGGCGGCGACCGCGGACTCCTGGCGG